>NC_133500.1:6603789-6642177 GCF_025370935.1 Choristoneura fumiferana
AGGAGCCAACGAATAATTAAATTTATGTCCCTTGACCCATCTTGCATCAAGCTTAATATAAATTCTGCTTGTAATAAACGTCTAAACCTGATGAGTACGGCAGAGCCTCGTTATAACTCCATTAAGTAGGCTCATCACTCATCATCGCAGTAATCTCTCATTATCATTAACTCACCGCGCGCGTGCGCGTGACTTGCGACAGCTACACTTCCGAGCATTGGTTGCAGTTAATAATGCGCCGCGTCAAACGCCTCTATTAGAAATTCCAATTGAATAAAAGCCGTTACAGGTTTAACAGTTTTACAGGTCAAAATGCATCGCCAAAATATTATTTTAGGGTTTCGCGACTGTTGAAGTTTAAGCTACTTTTAAACAATACTGTTATTTTTTTTTTATTTCAGTTTTTATTCAAAGCTTTTTAGGGTAATCGGATTTTTCTCTCGACTGATGTAGCTCGCTTGAACTCGCGTCAACCCCGGGTAATCCTTATTGGATCTAGATCATCCGGATGCAGGCGGCATGAGTGTATTTTCCTCATTTCTACACGCCGCTCGTCGTGACAAACCAACACACATACATAATCAGACCTAAAACAATACTAACCTTTCAAAATTTTACGATGAGTCGACCTGCGACCTGTTACGTTGTAAAAGTTATTGCACATTCGTTTATGTAAATACTTCGTTGGCAAAAGATGCTTAAGCCTGTTTTTTCGGTTAGTGTTTGAATATACAATTATTTTAAATTTATTAACGTTGATTTAATAGTGTGTCGAAAGATGTTCAATATGCAAGAGTTTGCAGATTCATTTTATTGCAGCCTTGCTATTTTCACATCTTTATTTCTACTCGAAAGTATTCAATTTCATAAGTCAAGCACGGATTTCTGAAAAAAAGCTTCGTGACCTCAGATTGCGGGCACCCGTACAGAGAAAGTGTTAAGACAAAGCAAAAAAGCCGAAATAACACCTTTATTGCATCGCGACGCCTTTTGACCTATAACTATTTATATTTATTATATCGTTACAGCTCTGTGTGAAAACTTCTAGCCCGGAGAAAGACGGACTGAACGATGAACAGAGATCCAGAGCGACAGTGGATGTTTTTAGTAACAGGGACCCAGCCTTTAGATACGGTACCCTAAAACGTTCTTTCATGATCAGTTAGTTGTGTTGTGGTAAAGTTCTATATTGGTTTTGAAAACTTAGAGATGTAAGCTCAGAATCGAATTCAGGACCCCGCTACAATACCTGAAAATGTCATGGTTTTCTTCCGACTGCCCGAAGGAGAATTGTGTTTTTCGAGCGTATTTATGTTTACAAGTAGAGATGGAGGGTCGACTTAGATGCTTATTACCCGCGCTCGGTAGGCGAGAGGGGAGAAAATAAGGAAATGTCCAGCAGGTAGCAGATTTTTTGGGCAGGTGGTAGATTTTTTTTGACATTCATAAGTGCTTGTTATAGCCTAAATTGAATAAAGATATTTTGACTTTGACTTGGAAATATAGGCAGGTATGCTGCCTAAATGTTTACGTGCTTAGGCTAAAGCAGAATGTATTGAATATGGAATATTTAATTTACCACCGTACATTTTGTAAAAGACTAAATTCTTGGAAACAAATTCTGACAGCACTTGATTGTCATCTAACTTGCATACATTATGTTTACTGAATAAGTCAATCCAACCACTGAAAGTGTATTAAATTTGACTTTCAAGATCTGACCCATGCTGCGGCGGTATACTAAAACGGCAAGTTAAATAAAAGCTTCCAAAAAATAATAGTGTCAGTAGACATTTCCTGTTGGAACGGCCCGGGCGGGGCGGGGGCGGGGGGGGCGCGCGGGCAGCGGGCGGTTGCGCAAGCGCACGCTGCTCCGGATCTAGTTTTCAGAAGCGCAGAAACTAAGCCAAGGCGCCGCCGGAGGCCGCGCTAATTATCGATCACCGATTAACACGCTCCGAGAAAGTTTGCGACAACTTGACGTTATTTTAATCGATTAGTCTCATAACAGACAACGTTCCCAACAAAATACATGTAGGTTCTTAAATAATATTAGGCAGATAAATTACCAATATAACTTGTGACAATCACCCAATCACCCAAAGGAGCGCATTGGATCGTCCCGTCTTATTTCCTTTAGCGTAAAAATAAAGATTAATGAAATATAAAGTATATTTTTTTATAATTTAATCATTCTTTTTTTCATTAAAACACCTATATTACGTACACACGTAAGTAGCTGCCTCGCATGTATAGTATAGGTAGAGTCATTCACGATGCTGCGTGCCGTGGTTCTTATTACAATATAATGACATTTGGCAAAATTTTCCTGACTTGTCCATAGTGCTGTACGTGTGGACTAAAACTGGCCCACATTTCTTTACGATCCAGAATATGGACGAGGTAGCAAAATGGAAAAATGGAAATGCGTACGAAAGAACTCTGAAGTATTTATGATAGGTAAACTGTTGTATTGGGACATCCGTCCAGGGTTCAAGCAGGGGGTCGCGCCGGCGCTTTCGTCAGGTGTCACCCGGGGTCGCGGCCCCCGCCCTACCCGCCCCCCATTGTTCGCGCACCCAACTGCCAAAAGCTTAATTCACAATGCAAAGCGTATGCAAAGTGACTTGTATGAAATCGCCGACCCTGAGTGTATCCCTCTGTTGATAGGAGGCTATGGCCAACGACGGCAGCACAGAGTAAACGGTTATCTACGGAATTGCAATTTTTCAAAACAAGAAAATTAAAGCATTGGACGTGCAATGGACCCATTTTTTATAATTTGGAACAATTCTCAAAATAAATAGAACCAATGTTAATGCTTTAATGTCATTATAATAATACTTTGCACTCCTAGATGAAGAGTATATCAACTCGAAATAATACCCCATTTTGATTTAGATGTTATTAAATTTTTGGAAGGTCTAAATTAAAATAGCGGATTATATTGAGTTGGTATTCTTGATCAACGAGTGCAATTTATAAAGTGTTTGGACAAAAATAATAATAATTATGATAACTACCGCTTGTAAATTAGAACTTTTATCATCTAAGTAATGCAAAAGGAAACGTAATTTCACTACACTCAACATGCGATATACAAGAAGATATAATTAGAAAGGAACGTGAACAAATAAAGTTTTCACTTCTCGTGCTCGTAAAGTCCGTATTTATGCGGAATTGTATGGTGGCTATATGGTCTAAGGTAAAACGGCTCGTTTTGTGTCCTTGTTGTACCTACAATCTACTATTTTTATTCCACGGACATCATTCACATATACATACATTTACATTTTTCCGATTGGCGGATCACTTTCCGATGCAACTTGTAGTAAGTGGATTAAGAAGTTAAGAAACCACCCGTAAGTTTTTTTAATTACTTGTAGATGTTTCAAGTACTACTGTCGTTTGCTTGCTCAGTACAACTGCTTTATCGACCGAGTATGACATATTCCGTCATAATGCCATTCAAAAAGGTAACATGCTTGCAACGTGTAAGCGAATTCATTTGAAAACTGGTCAACCTTTAAATTCCGCAACTGTACAGACCTACGTCTCGAAAATTCTCAAATATTGTAAAATTGGGCTGAAAAATATACCTATATCAAAAACAAGTCTCAATATGTATGTTGGAAAAAAATTGTTTTCGTAAAATTTGCAGTTATCCGTTTATTCTTTGCTGTCGTCGCACTGCACCAATCCTAGGATGGCCGCTGCGCCGCGGCATAGGTACTACCGGAGTTGACTGATGCCGTCAAGGTGCTAATTGGCCCGCGCCTTAACAGTAAATTGCAAATTAATCCTTAACGAAATCCACGTTGCATAATGTTTATGGTTAGTTGACACACTCACGCGGTCAATGGTTTCAAGTTTAAAATTATCATTCTCATCTGGTCGTGAGTTACATAATGGAATTTTTCCTTTTGACCCGGAAAGTAAATATGACGGAGACGAAAATCTGACAGCCTTGAAGAAATGGACTAAAATTGGCACATTTAATTATTTTCAGTACCTAATAAGGCCAACAGGACCTTGGGCCTTTGTTTTATTTTATGTACAGTCAAGTCACATCGTGAGAGTTGCGGAAAGCCGGTGAATGAAAGTGGCGAGCTGTCGTGCTGTTGTTCATTGTGGCATTCTAGAGGGGGGGGGCTTTGTTCAGCTGGACGTCTTCCGGCTGATGATGATGACAATCAAGTGCAAAATATACCTATACTTTCTAATAGAACCATTTAAAAACATGTTACCACGACCTTATTACATCCGTCAGAATAAGAGTTTGTGTTACATATTTTTGAAGCGTTGCGCTAGTTCATATTTTTACACTCGACTGTACAATTAATTGTGAAACAAGCTCCAACCTGTTCGGCGAGATGCGAGCGCTAGAACACAAACACAAACATTTAGAACAAGTTGCACTTTCATTTAAATATAAGAACGGAATTTTATTCGCGTAACACCACGCGTCTTTATTTATTTACCTCTAGGTTGCAAAACGACCGAAATGTAGAAGCAAGCATGACACGCGGATACGTGGTGATCCTGTTCCATACTAATATACGCACAGATACATACAAAAGTATTTTTAAAAACATAATTTAAATAATTATAAGTAGTTAAAAAGAAATACGCTTTATTAGTAACTGCCTAAATGTTCCATCATATTATCATCAAACATGTGGCCGTATTGCCTAACGTGTCTGACGCTCACGATTGCCATCAAATGACAGATTCCGCATACAAAAACTGTCATTTGCTAACAGTAACTAAAAAAATGTTGCTTGTAACATAACTTTAGTGACTACAAAACTAAGGCCTAAGGTTAGGTGATGTTTTACAAAATCAGTTTTGCAATATTAGCATAATTTTGGCTCCTAATTAGTAAATTTTTGCTAAACGTCAAGTACAACTTTTGTTGTAGCCTAACTAGTTCATCTATCCTTTTTTTTTCAATGTGATTTTCTAACAAGCCCATACAAGGCTAGGTCAAGGTTAGGATCTTCTGTCTTGGAGTGCCATTGCAGTGTCCAGGTTCCGGCTCCGTCATCAGATCACCTCGATGGTACCAATTATTGTGTTGTGTTGTACCAATCTTAATTTGATTGCTTAGTAACGACATCTCTTGTCCGGGTGAGCGGTTAGTTCCAATGGAGTGCCGAAAAAAGTTTCTCGATGAGGGCTACGGTATAGATGTCGCTAGCGTCACTGCTTAAGTGGCTAAAATAAGAAACAAACAAGCTGAGATATGAGGTGTATAGGGAAATTCGTGTCTGTATCGTTGACCATCAGTGGTGTAGCGGTATAGCACGCGGTACGGAATACCGAGGACCTGGGTTCGATTCCCAGTGATGGTCTTATTTTTCTGTGCATCTATATTTCAGTTTGTATTTTCAATTTAGGTTTTACGGGATGAACGTAAAAGTAAAAATTTGGAATTGAAATAAAAAATACAAAAAGATTCCAAAAAACCAATCTTATTGTGTTGTCATCAAAACTACGCAAACCAAATTGCAAAGCTTCGTATCAATACAACAATAAGAAATGGGTTAAAATCAAGTTGAAGGATTCCGTCACAGACAGTCTAGGAAACTGAACCACCACCACGTACCAGGGTGAGACCTTTTCGTAAACAATTTCGCTATGATTTGTTTAGCAGATGTATGGAATGTGAATGAGTCAAACAACTTTCAAGTGTAGCTTTTTGCCAAAGCGACGTCTCCTGAGTTAATTATTAAAAGTATGATTTTATGGGGTAAATACAATCCACTAAAAGTTAGAAACTGTGACTATTTTAAGCCAATCCCTTAATGGCTCATCTAATTATGCTAACAAAATACATTGCAAACATTTTTCTAACAAAGTGTATCAGTGGTTTATCCTGTATTACGGGACAAAATAACACACTAAAAAGTTGATTGATCCAATTATGACAGCGTAAGGGAAGGTTCGGTGGTTCCACCTACATAATTACAAGGGGTAACATATTAAAATATATAAAGTTTAAAAAGAATAACGAACGAAATAGGTGCATAATGGTCATTTTTGATATAATGCAATTTTTTCAGAAATTGATAATTTTATAGAATTGTTGTAAAATACCTAACCTAACCTAAACCAATCTGTGGCTTACACGATCATTAAAGTTTGTATGCACATACTTGTATAATTAATAATTTCACCGAAAACTAAGTTATGTCAAATGAGCATTATGTATTTCGTCCAGTATTCTTTTTAAATTTTATTTATTTTGACACGTTCCCAATTACAAGTGAAGCTAATTATAAGCATATCAAAAGTTTCCGTTCGCGGTCCAGGCGTGTCCGTATCCTTTCACATCGCGCCAACAAAGATCTGGTTGAGGTGCGCGCGCGTCGCGTTCAAGTTCTGCGCGAGTGTGCGAGCGCACGTAACGGTGACGCAACGCGTGCGCGTGTGTGCGCTGCGCGGTCAGCGACCCCGCGCGGCTAGCACGACTGCCCGCGACGACCTATATCGCTAGCGCTAAGTGCCCTTATTTAAAAACACCTTATAATGAAGTCACTTGGTTGTCACCTAAATTTTAGGAATTGGAATCAGATTCACTTGAAATTTCGAAATAGCGTAAGTTCAAGAACAGACAGCAAAAAACTCGTATTAAAATATATTTTTAATTAAACTATCGTGTGTAAAATAAACAGTTCATAGCTTACCATAATTTAATGCATTTAACGCATAATTTATTATATTATAAGCTACGGTGTGAAGGTACAAGACATGAATGCGGGATAAAGCGAGGCTACAAAAGTAGAGCAATTCTATTGGTAGACTCTTTACAAGCACGTCTAGTGCCTCACAGACAGTGTCCTGCCGGTGGACCTGCAGCTTTACATTACTTTAGATCAGTGTTTTCAATTTTTAACGCGGCCAGAGGGTCACTAAGAGAGGGGTAACTAAGAGTAGTTAGGTGTAAAAAAATTGTCGAACCTTAGTTTCCGGAGTTTAGGACCGCAATCAAAATATTACAGACGTTGCCAACTTCAATGAGTTTAGCTTTGAACATGTATGTACCTACTTGCACACTGGCATGTAGTTTCGCATGCATTTAACTTTTATTTGTCCTTTAACAACTTCAACCGCCTCATTCCCCTGGTCACATTTTTTACGAATTAGCTGTAGATTTTGATAATGTTTTCGATTATTTGAGAGTTCCTG
Source organism: Choristoneura fumiferana (assembly GCF_025370935.1). Lineage (NCBI taxonomy): Eukaryota > Metazoa > Arthropoda > Insecta > Lepidoptera > Tortricidae > Choristoneura > Choristoneura fumiferana. The sequence continues at coordinate 6,610,981 of NC_133500.1, forward strand.
TATTTCTACCAGCTAACTAAAAAAATATCAGAATCTTGGGTCATTTTTACAGAACATTAGGGAGAGGGCTATCCAGAGAAATGAGACGGTTGGAACGCTCGAATAATGACTCACAAGCAGGAAGAAATTCTCTTTTTTCCTCATCTTGTTCTTTCTGGAACATCATGTTTATGTCAAATGGTAATACTCACATGAAAAGTGACCTGACATATGATTGATAAGTGGCGTAACGCGTCAGCTCCCGCGCAGGACCGGTCGCGGCGCTCGCGGTCGTGCCTTTTACTTAATTAAAATTAAGAAGCTCCGACACAGCACGTACAGTCCACTGGGACCTATTTAACCCATAATTACTAGATAATACACGTTGATTTCTAATCCTGTGATTAGATATATTTTTTACTGCAGTAATCGGCAGTGATCACAAGTCACAGACACCAAACTTTATATTCTGTGACAATTTTTATTCTAAAAATAACATTTTATACAAATCCAATGTCACTGCAACTGTACTAATGGTTTAGTCTATGGGCTTACACGTATTTTAAAAGCTTGATAGATACATCATCTAAGAGTAATTTAGTTGTCATTATCAATTATCAGTTGTCATCATCAGGTTGTAATAATGGCGAGCAGAAGGCAGGCAGCTATTTCCGCCAACGTTTGATCCTGCGCCATTCGACGCGGAAACGCTGCCTGTCTCCTGGGAACTATCCCGTCGACCGATATTTTCGAAAGTTGTTAAAACTTCAAAAATTCATGTTGAATGACCAGATGGTTGTTGTTGTTGTAGCTGTAGTTATTGTTAATCTATATCACTTTATGAGCTAGAGCATAGAAAAATCATTTAATGTCACCTAGATCCATTATATTTGTTTGTAATTCATTAAATAACGACGTAATTACGTGAGAACAATTTACTGTATTAAATTTTCCTGCGTATTTTTCAACTCCTGATCACCGATTGAAAATGACCCTGTATAACGGACGGACCCAGTCCCAACTGGGATATGACTTCGTCATCGGTCAGTTTTATCAGAGATTCAAAGAATGGCCGTCAGCTGCAGCGAACTTGAAAGGAGACAGCGAACTAGCCCTCACTGCCGAGTAACAGACAGAGTCAGACACAGGCCTAGAAAAAATCGTTTTGGACTCAGTTTTACATATTTTATTAACAGTTATGTAAGTATTTATCTGTATAAGGGTAAGTAAGTAATTTACATTATTTTGTACAATTATGAGTTTACATACATAAAAAAGAACTAACCCAAGATAGCTTAACTAACTATGTAAGTAACTTTAGTGTGCCATGTGAGATCTGTAAGAAATTGCTTGATCATTCAGTGGTCCACTGGTGTATAATTCAGTAAGTATATTATGGCTGTTTCGAAATTTATTTATTTACTAGCTGTTGTTTGCGACTTCATCTATGAGAATTTTTAATGATTTTCATTATGAGTATTTCTCAAAAAGTGCCCGTCATGAAATTTACAAGAAATCAGTTTTGTTAAGAAATTATTAACACTACTAAGGACGAGATCATAAAACATTCAAAATTTCTTGACATCAGGAAAACGTCACGAAATGTTATCTGACTTCTCATCACCTTTACCACGAGGTTTTGTATATATTTAAACAATATTACTTTTTTTGTGTTGAAATAGCGTCGGGAACTATATGCATATTTTATTATAAGTGGTCAACTGAAAATGGACCACTTTTTGAGAAATAGTCTTGTCGTACTTTTAAAAAAGCTTGCACCCAAAACGGATAATTTTTCTGAGTAACCTCTAAGAACCTTATTTCAAGGCACAATTTTGTTGACGTGTTGGCGAGGCGTTTTGTTTTTCAAAGTAGGGACGATTTTTTTTTAACTTATTGTAATTGTAACAGTTTAACAGACATCTGGATTACATTATCTCTATACGCTCAAACTACTGAACTGATTTAGACGTAATATAGTTTTAACCCCGAAATATGCATAGTTCCAGTGGGATTGCGATAAACGAATTCCCGGAAGATAAGTCGCGGGTAAAAGCTAGTTACTTTCACATCGATACTGTGATCAGGTTATTTTAGCCCGAAGGGTAATTTTGAGATTAACTTTTGAAGGTTTTATTATTGCATTGAAATTACGGCACATTGCCATATGGATTGTAGCTGACCGCCCAAGCTTTAGTGTTTTTATGTATATTTAAGTATGTCTCTTAATTTTCATAAGGGTCAAAGTTACCCTTCGTAGGGTCAAAGTACCTCGACTTTACGGTAAGGCTAAGGTACACATGTGACTGTGCCGCTGGTTATACATGAACCCTGCACTGCTGCGAGCGCACCTGTCACGGGCACTTGTCAGCTGTCACGATGACTGACGTGCCAATGACACGGCAGGTTCACGCGCGCGCATCTCATTATGCGCTGGGTTTCGGCAGAAGAGTTTAAGGCTGCGATCCACCAGAGAGAGATGTAGAGAGCGAAGCGGAGCGGTACGATTCCCTCCCTAATTACCAATTATTTAGGTATCATTATCTCGGCCTATACGGTGGACCTGCAGCGGGACGTTTATCAGAAAATAGTTCTACAATTTAAGTTTATCAGAAAATAGCTCTTACAAGAAAAACTGTGAGAAAGCTGTGGTGTTTGTCCGTAAGAGATGCTTTTTTTCGATTTTTTGTTTTCTTTTCTTTCGAATGCAAAATATGTAGGTATATGTAGATACTTACATAATTAATAGGTTGGGTTTGGTTAGGTAGGTTAGGTTGGGGTGCAATGTCGGATTCCTCCTCGCGTGCTCGGGCGTTACAACTTCCTACTATCCGAGGCATTGGCCTCATGGGGTAGGAAAGTGTAGCGTCTGGGCCTGGTGCATCCTGGGCAACGACGGCTAGTAAATTCATTAGGTGGATTTGCTAGCCGGCAGCCAATATCCGACCGGGGGGAGAGGTGTTGGCTTGGCGGGGGGAGCCCAAAGGCAGAGGGCCAACGGGTGAACCCTGCCAGCCAACGGGCCTGCGGGCCAAAGAGGGCGGCGTCCGGCCTTCGGGCCGACGCCTTTGGACGGAGGCGAGCCTGAGCGAAGTACCTGTCCCTTAGGGTCAGGGAAAAGTGAGGGTGAGCCCATCGGGCGGAGGGCGTAAGCCCAGTGATGCCGGGGCGGCGCAGCCCTTTTAAGGGCTGTGGTCGCCGGACGTGACGACTGACTTCTTCGACGTGACTGGGGTGGGGGGGTGTTGGTTTGGCGAGGAGAGCCCAAAGGCAGAGGGCCACCGGGCAAACCTTGCCAACCAACGGGCCTTCGGGCCCACAAGAGGGCGGCGTCCGGCCTTGGGGCCGACGCCATACAGACGGAGGCGAGCCCTTGCTTTTGCCTGTCTTAAATGATGGGTATTAAGTAAGGGTGAGCCTCATCGGGCGGAGGGCGCAAGCCCAATGATGCCGGGGCGGCGCAGCCCTTTTAAGGGCTGTGGTCGCCGGACGTGACGACCGACAGACGCGACATTTGTTTGGTGAGGGGAGCCTAAGCCAGAGGGCCGCAGGTGAACCTCGCCAAATAAGAGAGGGCAGGCGTCCCGCCTTCTGGCGGATGCCTTTAAGACGAGGGCGAGCCCAAGCTAAGTACCTGTTCTCATTAGACAGGGAAAGGTGAGGGTGAGCCCTATCGGGCGGAGGGCGAATGCCCAATGATGCCGGGGTGGCGCAGCCCTTTTCAGGGCTGTGGTCGCCGATGGGGGCGAACCTGAGCTGAGTACCTGTTCTCATTAGACAGGGAAAGGTGAGGGGGAGCCCTCGGGCGGCACAGCGGGCGAGGGCGAGGAATCCCGGACCCGCATTGCACGTGCCGTCCTGGACGAGCGCCCCTAAAATCCTAGGGGCGCAGCGCCCCAACACCATCTTGGGGCGCAGAGAGGGAGCCCATCCCGGGCTGGCCTGCGGCGTCGCGGTGAAATGTTCGCGATCCCGTGGCGTCCGCAAAAGGGCCGAGAGGGTAAGGTCGTGTTGTTTTTAGTCGGTATGCCCCCTCCTGGGGGAGAGCCCTACAGACCCCACCCGCTGCCTCGAGCGGGGGACATGCATAAGGCGCATTTTCAGCACGTTAAAAAAAAAGGTAGGTTAGGTTAGAGTTTTGAATAAGATTTTTTCTACATGTAAAATGAATTATTCTTTATCGACTAAACCTAACCTCATCAAAAAAAAACAAAATATCTTTATTTTCATATTTATAAGTTAGTAGATTCACAGTACCTGGGGCGTCCCTAGCCGTTACGTCTAGGTCTACGTTATGTCTAGATATTATAAGTAAAGGTATTTTATAATTATAGTAACTAGTCAATCATGTTCAAACATCATCTACTAGTTTGCCAATTAAATGTTTAGTTAAGTTAAGCCATTGAATAATTATTACGACCCATATTTGTGCCCTATGACCGTTGTTCCTTGCGAGCGTAAATATTGTCTGTGCACTCGTGCGCAGGTCGCGCGGGCAGGATCCGGAAGCGGCGGTGCCGGCGGTCCGGCGTCGGACGTGGCGCAAGCGCGCCATCTCGGGGCAGCGCCGGCGCCGCGCGGCGTGACATCACACCACATAATACGCGTTGTCACGCGTAACACTGAACAGCTGATCACGCCAATATGACGTATCTTTTCTTTCATAAACATTCTCTCTCTCTCCTTGTTTGTCGGTCCCTAACTGATTGCTGCTCTCATCCTCTCAAGGGTTGGTTGGAAGAGATCCCTTAAAGGTGAGGTATGAGGCTAAGAGGAGGTTGAGTGAAAACACGTCATTGCAGTACAACGGTTATATTGGTACTAAAAAGGGTTCCTTATAGCTAACATACACAATGAATATTACGTAGCCTTATAGTGGCTATAAGTACATACCTATATATTATAGCTATGTCAATGCACACCTCAAAGGGATATGTTAGCCTGTGTACATGTATCTTAAAGCTTGACAATTGTATTTGTTAAATTGTCGTGGTAAATTTCGAATGTATTACGTACATGCATTTCGAAAAACTCAGAGGTGCAGGCCCGCATTTGAACCCATGATCTTCTGCTTGAGGCCCGACACATTGAGCTTGAATCGGTGATCAGCTACGAACTTCTCTAATTCAATAATTGATAGCGGTCAAGTTGAATTAAAATTCAAATCAGTTATTATGTAAATAGGCCACTTTAGCCACTTTTACGTAATTTTTTAATAAACTTGGCAGAGGGTAAAATTTTCAAAATAAAGTAAATAAATATAAATAAATATCACGGGACAATTCACACCAATTGACCTACATAGTCCCAAAGTAAGCTTAGCAAAGCTTGTGTTATGGGTACTAAGCAACGGATAAATATAATTATATAAATAGACACATACTTAAGTACTTAAAAACTACAGTATAAAATTAAAGAAACAACTATATGAAAAAAATACAATAAAATACAATATAAAGACTCTTTATTGTACACCAGAAAACATTTAATTCAAACAATTAATTCACAACAAAAATAAATTTGGTTTCAAGTAAATATATTTCAGCACAATTAAATTTGGACAAATTCACTTTGATCTACATATTCATTTTGGTCCAAATCCAAAATTATAAATTCAAGTTTTTCAGTTTTGCCTTTTTTTGTTTGCTTGTTTTTTATTGTTTTTATATTTTATACTTTTATTGTTCTAGTGGTAATAATTGATGTGTATTGTGTGTGGAATAAACTTTTCCATTTTCATTTTTCATTTCATTTTCATTTTCAAGGGGAAGATTTTCCATTTTTTTTTATTCGACTGGATGGCAAACGAGCAAGTGGGTCCCTGATGGTAAGAGATCACCACTCGCCCGTAAAAGACCTGTCACGGCGCTCGCGGTCGTGCCTTTTGCTTAATTAAAATTAAGAAGCTCCGACACAGCAAGTACAGTCCACTGGGACCCATTTAACCCATAATTACTAGATATACAAGTTGATTTCTAATCTGTGATTAGCTTTTTTTTTACTTCAGTAATCGGCAGTGGTCACGAGTCACAGACACCAAACTTTATATTCTGTGGCAATTTTTATTTTAAAAATAACTTTATACAAATTCAATGTCACTGTACTAATGGTTAGTCTATGGGCTTTTTTTTATAATCCGACTGGATGGCAAACGAGCAAGTGGGTCTCCTGATGGTAAGGGATCACCACCGCCCATAAACATCTGCAACACCAGGGGTATTGCAGATGCGTTGCCAACCTAGAGGCCTAAGATGGGTTATCTCAAGTGCTAGTAATTTCACCGGCAACATTTGCACCGAATCACAGTAAAAATCTTTGGAACAAGTATTTTTACCATCCGGTGTTGGATGTCTAACTTATTGAATGCCATATCACTGTGGTGCTCTTCCAGAAGCATGAAGCTGCCGCCGCGGATGCTGCGGTCTGCCTCATGGCCACAGTTTCATATTTGCACTCCAATGATCTTTGCAATTGCAAGCCGATTGTCTCGAGATAAAGATGACATTGAATTATCTTTCGAATAAACAGATCATGGCTACCGACCCCGCGACACGTCTGGGGCCGTTGTGTCTGGCCGCCTCATTACATCAAGAATCAAAATATACATCATGCTTTAGTTTTATTTGAAAGCTCAAAGTTGTCAGCAGATCAATCATCATCATTATCACTGGACATTGAACAAAGACCTTCCCCTTCGAACGCCACACCGAACGACAAATTACCACAGACATCTTCCGGTTGCCCGCAACTCTCGCGATGTCATCAGTCATACCTAATGCTTGTTGCTCTCTTCCCCAGATGCTTCCTTCTTTCCTTTTTCACGCATACAACGGTAACCAACTATTTACTGGAATAATCTATGGAGAGGGCTGTAAACCTACCAACCTACAAACCCTAACGCCTACTGCCCTAAACAACCCTAAAGCCCTAATTCCCTAACCCTGCCATAGATTCAATACAATACAATACAATACAATACAAAGACTCTTTATTGTACACCAGACATAGTAAGCGATACAGAAAACAAATTATTAAAATTACAAGGTGAGCAATACTTATCGCTTAGCGATCTCTTCCAGGCAACCTTTTTACAAAAGAAGGAAGGACTAGTTTACAACGGTGGTGCATCAAAAGTAGATCAGAAAATTTAAACGTAACAGCAATACATCTACGAATACATACATAATTATATCGTACATATAATATACGTCCAAAATAAATATAGGTGTGTGATAAACAGCAACAAATAAATAAATAAAGTCGGGATGTCTGCACCATGAGACCTACGGGTTACAGAGGGATAGGGTAATGGGATAATCACTGCTAGTTACACAGACTCATGCAACTATTAAGGCTGAAGTGTCTTATTGCCACAGTGATGGAAACCTAATAAATGATACAGCGTCGACTTCCAAACTCAAGAGACTTTATTTACAAATTTACAAAGTTTTTATATTAAATTCTGCTTATGTGTGAGTACGTAAATATACTCGTCGTTTAATATGTATTTGTTAAACTTAATGAAATCTAGCTTTAGCACTTTGCCCGTGCTAGATGCGATTGTGCAGTTTCTTGTCCCAAATCGTGGTGCTGATGTCGCAGTGGTATGTTCACTGCACGTGAACACCAACCATATCGCAAAGGTCACTCAGACTTAATAGAAGGAAGCAATATTATATTAATATAAATTCAGCCTACTTTTTGTGCAAAAATTAAAGCTTCGACATGAAACTGAACTGAGCCGCTGCTGCCGGTGCGGCAGGCTTCAGCGCTGAAGAGGGCGCGGGCGGCGGCGGGGCGGGGGGGGGGGGGGCGGGGGCGGGGCGTCGCGGGCTAGTCGCGGCGCGCGCGCCGGCCGCGCTCACTCGCCGCGCGCACCCGCCACGACCGCCCGCGACCGCGAGACAGCGCCGGTAACGTACACGCACACACACATACACACACGTTGCGCAAGCGCAAGCGCCGTCGCGAGCGTCGAAAGTGAAGCTCTTCGTAATTAAGCGATATCAAGTGGAATGCAATTGTGTTGCCTCAGCGCAACCTCGGCCGAGCCAGTTTCGACACTCGCGGCGAAATCACTTTCGATAGCATTGAGCTCCCGGAATCACCCCCGGTCGACCCCCGCCGGACCGCGCCCGGACCATCGTCTGTTCAGTGTTAGTTCACCCCATGGTTTGCAGTTTGTCTTGAGCCAACGGGATCAGTGCTATCGAAGGTAACACAGACTGCTTTTATATTTAGTACCTAATATTATTTTCGTATTTGTGTTAAATCGTTCAAGGTCACAGGTTCTTGCAAACACAATCTTTTCAGCTTTAATCGACCCAGGAAAGTTGCAGCTGAGCAGAAAACTTGTGCTCCATTGTTTTAACCATTTACCGGGCGTTACTGAATTGTGCTAATTTTCATTAGTGTGACAGTTCGTGTGTGATAACACCCCCCCTTCCCCACTCGCACGTGGATCCACTTAACTCGTGACCAAAACATTGCAAGACCGGGAGGTCCTCGCGCCCCCGCCCGCGGTGACCCCCGCCCCTCGACCTCGCGCGGGTCGCGGGTCACGGCCGCCCCCGACCTCAGCGCGACACGGCCCATTACCAGTAATCGGCTCGCGACCGGAAAACTTAATTATTTCTGACCAAAATCGTGTGACATTCAATGAATTAGAAAGTTAGTCCGCTGCGCTGTTAGGTAACCGCCATGTGCGCTGCGCCGCCGTCGCCGACGCTCGTCCGCGTCGCCTGCGCACCCTGCGCCTGCGCACCTTCACGTCCCAAGCAGGACTCTAGTTCACCAAACAACCCGGCGCGCGCGTTGCCCAACGCTGCGCAAGCGCCCTCCTTCCGACCAGTATCCGCCGAACTGTCCTCTTTACTATTTATGCTAATTGTAATCGTTACTTCTGATCAATTACGCGGAGTATTGTCTTGTATTCAATCGATTCGTTATACTACAATGGCAAATCCGATCGGTACATGGGTAGTACTACTTTGACTTTGATAGTAGGTAGATCGTTACCTACTCTGGCACTGTCAGAGTAGCAATGGTGGTTCCTTTATTACCTACATGACATCAGAGGTTATATGATCATGTTATGACAAGCTTGTGTATTGCACCAACGACGAGTTGCTATATCCGAAGGCTCCCGCGTCTCTCACCGGCTCACTGAACATTAACTTTTAAATGTACAATTAGCTATCAGTGTTTACCGGCGAGTGACCCTTGGGGCGGCTGCGCCCTGCTTGCGACAGCGGGGCGTCCTTCGTGGGTTAGGAAAAGCAGTTTCCCAACGGCGCACGCGCCGCACGCTGATGCGTTGCGATACGCGCCGCGCCGGCCACATGTGGCGTGTGGCGTGTGGCGTGTGGCGGGAAGATACTGTTGTCATACGCCACAGCAGCCTAGTCTTTTGACCTTCTAGCCTCGGAGGTGAGCTCTAACCCGCACACCTCTTGAGTTTTCGGAATTCATGAGCAAAATTACATTTGAAATCATCACGAGCTTACAGTGAAGGAAAACACGACGAATCTAGATGCACTGCGAATGCTATGATGGGAACCCAGCTCAAGAAATCTTGTCCTGAGGTGAAGTCTAGTCCGCAGNAACCCACGACGCAAAAAAGAGGGGCGTTATAAGTTTGAACCCAGCTATGGTGTCTGTATGTCAGTGTGGTCTGTGTCTGTCTGTCTGACTGTGCACCTTAGCTCTTAAACAGGTAGACCGATTTGAAGGCAGTTTTTTTAAATTTTAAAGCAGGTTTCTAGCGACGGTTTTTAAACATGTGTGTTATTAAAATCGGATCAGCCGTTTTTGAGATATTGAACTTTGAAGTGACAAAGTAGGGGATTTTACAACTTTTTGTTGGTTAGGTTAAAATATTATTAAGTTGAAGTTAAAATATCTCATTTTTAGGATACACCAAGTACCTGCTATTACCGACCAAATCTTATGGATCGTAATAAAAAATGCAAGTACATATATAAAATGCTTTACCGACTCATAAAAAGTGTATAATATTCACAGAATTTACAGGAATTTACCTATTTGACTATAAAATAGGTGGATGCAAGTGGCGAGTTGTCGTTCATTGTGTCGTTCTAAGGGGAGGCCTTTGTTCAGCGGTGGACATGTTCCAGCTGATGATGATGATGATAAAATGTCAGGAATGACGAAACATTCCGTATGCCCAACTCCCCTCCCCCCTCTTCTTCTTCTAGTCCTAATAATGTTGTAGGTGTCTACGGGTGGCGGTGATCACTTACCATCAGGTGACCCTCATACTCGTTTGCCAGCTATTTGATAAAAAAACAAATTATTAATTTATAATATATAATAGGTCACCTGTATAGCCTCCTAAGTTCTCGCGTTCTTAGTTAGTTCATTGATATGGACCTCCGCAAAGTAACGCCTGATACAAAAATTATGTACTTAGCAGACTGATTAAGCTTGTTAGACGGTTGTTAAGAAGTATGATTCATAACGTTTGCTAGCAGTCTGCTAGTTGTTGAGCTGCTGATAGACGGATAAGACGTGTTTTGAGGCCATCTTGACAAATCAAAGACAAAAAATGGCCTCATTGATAATTAAAAAAAAAATTGACAGCAGTGACAGCAAATTAGCAGGAAAAAAAGCAAGATGTTTGTTTTCCCGCCATTTCCGATCCGCATGTTTATGTTGTCGCCGTAAAAGCCGTAAAAAGTCGTAAAGTAGCAGTAATAAGTACCTAATTTAGACGATTATTAAATAAGTATAAATTCCTGAAAAAAAAATCCTGATTTTTTTTTTAATCATTGCGTAACCCTGCCATTCACTAAAATATCTTCGGTATGGTTTTTTGCTCTTAGCAAAGTCAGCTGTTCAAAACTTGTGGCGGCCATTTTGTGACTTAGCAGGGAGATAAAGGAGGGCCTACGGTCCTCTAACTTTAGCAGAGCCTTGATCGACTGATTAGCGCTAACAGACGTTTATGAATCATGTTTTTTAGCATCGGGCTTCAAGGAGCCTTCAAGAAGGCTCTTACTTTTTATGAATAAGGCTGTTAGTTTGTTAAAAATGTCAGGACAGGAGGATAGATTAGACCCTTTGATAGATCTGTCAAACCTACTTAACCCACAGATAAGTGTCTATCCTGGCACGATAAGGTAAACTTTGATTTGGGTCCTCGGGTACACTTTGCTTTCACGTAAATAAAACATCCATTCGTTTGAGAGTTACGGTGCCACATGCAAACAGACAGATATTAGAAAACTTATAACACCCCTCTTTTCGTCAGGGGTTAAAAATAGTTATTTCCTGCCGTCTTTACGTTTAGATTCTTTTGAACTAAACAACAGATTTAAATGCAGTGTTCACCATCAGTTAGGTATTTTTTCACGGAAAGTTTATATATTATGTTATATAATATATTTACTAGCGATGCCCGGTTTTGTGCGGGTGCAGTTTTTGGGAAATAGAGCTGAAAAATGTGATGTGCTTTTTGATTAAAGACCAATTGTTGAAAACTGTCCCCCATCAAAGCCGGGGTGGATCGCTAGTTGAAAAAATACATAATAATTTATTATACAGTATGTATGAGTACGAAAGGCAAAGAAAGAGACCCATTAATGTTTAGACCACAAATACGATTATGGTGCCTGGCTTATGGAAATTTTGCATCTTTTTGTGGTAGAAAAAAAAAACCGGCGAAGAGCGTGTCGGACACGCCCAAAATAGGGTTCCGTAGCCATTATGAAACATTAAGTAATATTTTTCTAAGGATTTCGTATTTTATACGGAATCTTCCAAGTTTAGGTATATTTTATACCTTAGGCTGCTATTTACTGATAAACTACTAAGAATTCTCAAGCAAACTCGGCCGCTATAGATTGCTTAAAAGTTTGATATACTTACTACCATCCTGAATTTTTTCAAATTTTCCACCCACCGGTTTAGATTTAGAGGGGGGATGCTCGATTTTAATGAAAATTTGCACTTTAAAGTGAATATTGAATCAAAAAATCGTCTTAGCAAACCCTAAAATGGTTTAAAAGACCTATCCAACGATACCCCACACTATAGGGTTGGATGAGAAAAAAAAAACACCCCCACTTTAGGTACATCTATGGAGGTACCTATCCTAAAAATTTTTTTTTTACTTTTAATTGTACCATTTTGTCGGCATACTTTACCTATATATCCGTGAAAAATTACAACTTTCTAGCATTGATAGTCCCTGAGCAAAGCCGCGGACGGACAGACAGACAGACAGACAGACATGGCAAAACTATATATGGTTCCGTTTTTGCCATTTTGCTCCGGAACCCTAAAAATGAACGTACTGCGGTCATAGTTGAAATTGCAGTAATCTGATATGTGGATTGGTTTTGATTAGTTTGTTTACGTTAATAAACAGCGTCATACTGCTTCTACAGGATGTTACAAGAATATTTAACCGACTGCAAATAAGAGGACTTAAAGTCATGTTGAGATTGAGCAAATTAAAAAGCAACAAAGTTAATAAAAAGTTTACCACCAACCAGGTGTCAGCTTTGCCTTTCGTTCTGTTACATACTGTATTAATATACCGTCGGTGTAGACTTTACCATCTGATTATGTAATATCTTCATCGTACCGTATAAAGTCAACAATAACGCCAAAATACTTTCAACCCTTTCAAATAACGCTCAAGGTTATTCATAATTTATTTCACATAATTTATTTTCTCATAAACCTGCTTTTCACTTTGTTCTCGGGAATAAATTTGACGATCAATTCATTCGTTAGGAAACGGGCGGCCATTTTCTGTTATACTTCATTCCAAATGCTATACAAAGATTCGACACAACGCATTTTATTATTAACTAGCTTTTATGTGAACTATTATATTATCTGCCATTTGAATTGGAATTCCGGGATTCACTCAATCTTCACGAGGATTCCCAAAAAAATGCGTCTTAGTCTTCACTATCGTTGGATAAATAAATTGCAAAATTAAATCTGTCTGTCTGTATACTTGTAACATCTTCATAATAAAGCCGCGGAACGGATTTATGTATTTATTTATTTAATATAGGTAATCGAAACAAATAAATACAATGAACTTATTATGCCACAATTGGAAAACCCACTGGGGGTTATAATGGTAGGCGACTTACAGCGGCTCAGTACAAATATGATAATGTATTTGGTAGTATGAAATTTAGTATGAAGATAGTAGGAGACCCTGGCAAAGATATAGGACAGCTTTATATGATAGAGGTGCACAGTTCCCGCGGGACACTGATAAACGAATTCTTCCCGAGTCTTGAGTCCCGGGCTAGGCGCTAGTAATAATGAACTTTATTTATTTCGACGATTCAATTATGGTCATTTAACAATGTCTCAGCCATCCAAGTGCACGACAGACTTAAACACCGAGCGTTCAACACAGTAGGTATGTGTCAATGATTGTCCAGGTGTCAGCAGAACCAAATATTCTTCAACATGTATTTATTTATATGTAATAGATTTGCGGTTTCGTCCTGCTGCTATTTTTTTTTGTTATTTGTCTAATGTTATTTAGAGTGAAGTATAAGAACGAAACAGTAAAGGTTATTGTAACTAAATTGGTGAAAATATGGTACACGCGCGACTGTAATCTTTAGTAAATAGTTATTGTATGTAAACGTCTTATTGTTGGACATTGAATTAGTAGCACAATATTATTTAGGTAGGAGCAAGTCTTCGCAGCAGCAATACGTGCTTTACATAACTTCATTCTGGCAACATTAAAAATCAATCTAGCAAGCAGCAATCTAAATCAAAATTTAATTGAAAATGTAAAGCTAGGTCAATGCACTTTCACACGAATACGCGAATCAACTAATTGTGTTGTAGGATGACATTTTTAAAATTATATGGGTAATCACACTCAACAGAATTCTAAACCGCTTAACTTGTTATCTTCTTTTTAGTTGTTTTTAAGGCAGTCATTTTAAATTTATTTTCTAAGTAACGAAGAAATACCGTAAAAAAAAATTGATCCACTCTCCATACAAAATTACTCATTATTGCATACAGTTGAGGGCCAAATTTTTTGCCGCTCAGTACACTTATTATGACTTTAAGAGGCTCGGTATAAGAACGGCTCTCACACAGTAATAAGTGTTAGCTCTTGTGAACTGTCCTAGTTTGAGTCTAGGTCAATTAGTATCACTTATCCCATGATATATATATCATTTACTTACTATCTCATGTCTTCTTGCTAACACAAAACAACCAAATGAAACAATAAATATGGTAAATGTGAGCCTTAAATTCTACCTCCAACCAACCTTTATTCCTATGCAAATTAGTTTTATCGTGCAATTCCGGTATACTCGCATGGTGTGATGTTGCATTAATTTACGAGATTGGCCTTTTTGTAGGCAACAGGTACGTAATGGGCTTTGATAAGGTCGGCCGTTGTACTAATGGGAGAACAATAAAATAATGTTTGGAGAAATAACCATTGTAATACATGTTCAAAAATAATTTGTTAAAATTTCATTTTTGTTTCATGCTTATTTTGCTGACTACCTATACGTTTGGCGTAGAGTTGCGTCCGCTCGGTCTTTAAAGGGAGCGCTCCGATCTCGGTCAATCGGTCGAATGAACTAGTTCGGTCTTTTAGTTCCTTTAGCTCCGAGCGGCTCCGACCGAAACAGGGAAAGGGAAAGGGAAGGGCGTGAGTTTAGACTCTAATCGGTCATGAACTGAACTGGAAGCTAAAGATCGGAATGTTAAAAAATAAGGAGTATAATAAAAATATTACGTTGTAATCAGATAAAAAAAAAAACAAATATTTATTTGTTGTTGTAGTGTTTAGTTTCGTTTAACCGGGTTTCTAAGTATGGTTCTTTGGTATCATCAAACAAGCGGGCAATGTACAATGTAAAATAAATGCGTCTCTCTCGCACTTGAGCAGGATACGCTATGAAATAATACTATTTGTCTCGTTCACATCGACCGAGCACCGCGCCATGCCGTCCGCTCCGCTCTTTCCCTATTCGTTTCCTCGTTCACTCGCTCACTCCCAGATCCCGCTCCGTTTTAGCTCCGGAGCCAAAGGAGCGCGAACCGAGACCAAGACCGATTGAGATCGTTTACGAGGAACTAGTTCTTTTCGGTCTACGATGGAAATTCATTCTTTTTAGTTCTTAGTTCAGGACCGACTTAAGCCTAGTTTGGCGTAAAAAATACCTCTATGTGTTATTTACAAGCTGTGGGAGCTAGACTTTTGTTTGAAGGCATTCTAGCCGTTACTAAAATAAATAAAGTTTCGTTAAAGTTCGGTATTATATCATTTTATAGAGAAAACTTTCAAGTTGATGACAATAATTTGATTCCATCGCGAAAGAACGTCTCGAAAGTATCCAACAAAAAAAAAACAACTTTACCGCGAAATAATTTCATTTTCGATTACGTAAGATTCCTATAAAATAGAGGTATGTCTTACAAGGTTATCTCTAAATCAATTGACGACATTAACAGGCGATTTTCTATATAATCGAAACCAAGCCATTGGCAGCATATGCCAGCCTAATTGCCAATTTGGATCATCCTTTGTAGTGACAGATTAACTTACATGGCACTATAATTAAAATCAATTAGCTAGGATCAAATGCGAGGAATCAGAGTGTTTGAGGATCATCTAGTTTAGAATTATTATAGGGATTATACAGATTCGTAGAAGGTGTCGCTGATCATTCAATAATTATTTTAGTCGATGTGTGTGTGAGATGTGTGTCTATGACATTATATCAATTAATAACAGCATCATCATCATCATCATCAGCCAGAAGACGTCCACTGCTGCATAAAGGCCTCCCCCTGAACGCCACAACGAACGACAACTCGCCACTTGCATTCACCGGTTGCCCGCATCCTCACGATGTCGTCAGTCCATCTAGTGGGAGGCCTGCCAACGCTTCTTCTTCCGGGTCCGTGGTTGCCACTCGAGGACTTTTCTATCTCAACGGTTATCCACGTCCTTCGAACGATGTCGCCCGCACATTAAAATTTGACTCTCACTTCAACTTGCATATTTTTCCAGCTATGTCGGTGACTTTAGTTCTTCGACGAATTTCCGTATTCCGAATTCTATCGCGCAAAGAAACTCCAAACATGGCTCTCTCGATCGCTCGTCCTGTGACTCTGAGCCTCTTCAAGGTGCCAACTGTGAAAAGGCCACGTCTCCAAGCCATAGGTCACTACGGGCAGTACACACTGGTCGAAGACTCTAATCTTCAGGAACTGGGGAATATAAAAAAAAAATGTCTATTCAGTCATTAAAAAAAAACTGGCGAGGTTTTTAGGGTTCCGGAGCCAAAATGGTAAAAACGGAACCCTTATAGTTTCGCCATGTCTGTCTGTCTGTCTGTCTGTCCGTCCGCAGATTTGCTCAGGGACTATCAATGCTAGAAAGCTGTAATTTTGCACGGATATATTGTAAACTATGGTGACAAAATGGTACAATAAAAAATAAAATTAATGTTACTTCCCATAGACGTAAAGTGGGGTGATTTTTTTTGAACAATTTTTTGATTTGATTTGATTTGTTTGCAAAATATTCAACTTTAAAGTACAAATTTTCATTAAAATCGAGCGCCCCCCCCCTCCTAAAATCTAAACCAGTGAGTGGAAAATTTTGAAAAAATTCAGAATGGTAGTTATCTTATCAAACTTTCGAGGAAAACTATAATGGCTAAGTTTGCTTGATAATTCATTAGTAGTTTAAGAGTAAATAGCAGCCTGAGGTATAAAATATACCTAAACTTGGAAGATTCCGTATAAAATACGAAATCCTTGGAAAAATATTACTTGATTTTTTCGTTATGGCTACGGAACCCTATTTTGGGCGTGTCCGACACGCTCTTGGCCGGTTTTAAATATTAGCACTCAGCATAAGGGTGGTTTTCACACGCACCATCTCGATGATTGGTGCTCTTCCACGTGCGGTTTAAACGCTCCTTTCTACCTCGCACGTGTTAAATATGGAATGGACCCGCTGCTGGGGTTTTCCATCTAGATATGATTTGGGCACCTTCAAAAGGCGAGTGTATCGCCTATTGCAAGGCCGGCAACGCACCCGCAGTCCTAATAATGCTGTAGGTGACCATGGCCAGCTCGGTTCCCAGCTGTTCGATAAAAAAAATCTAAATCTAATAAACAAACAGTGTGTTAGCGGCAGCCAAACTTTTTTCAAGGGAGATTAAAGTAACTTATTGTGTTCTGTAACTTAATCATAACAATAATTTAATTAATAGACTAAAATTCAGACTTTGTTAACTTTCTAACTAAATTAGCAGCAAAGTAAATTGTCAAGAAAGTGTAAATGACAGCCGACAAAATACTTTGATTGTTTATTAATAGTATGTTAGGTTTTAGTTAATCGTAAACCTGATAAAATATGCGCAAAAAATTCAGTACCTTTTAGCACAAATGATAGAAAAAAACACCTTCTTTCAAGCTTTTACTTAATCTTTCCCTAATTCCGAAGACAGTGTCATCGTATAATTACAAACCCCCTTTAGCCCGGACACGAGGCTTCCTCAACTTTTTTTATAATTTTCCTGTTCATTTACCCCTCGTTATTCCAGCCTCGTCTTGGCCCTTTCAAGTTCTAAGAATTAATTAATCGTTAGGGAACATGATATTTTTAAGTGGCCACGGATAATAAATATTAATTTAGATTAAATCTAGCAGATTATAAAGCTGTTTTTTTTTGCGAACAGTAGGTTGAGTGAACAGTATATTAAGACACCTAGATAGAAAGAAAGAGAGTTTTTTTAGGTTCCATCAGTACAGTAATAAGACTAAAACACTGAAACTAACAAGAAAACTAAGTTACGTGGTGACACGACAGGACACCAAAGAGGGCCTCCACGAAGCATGTCTGCAATACAACACAATACGTTCCGCCCGGATGGCTACCACCATCTTGCTCGCTAATCCTGCCGTGAAGCAACAGTGCTTGCACTGTTGTGTTTCGGCGTGGAGAGTAAGACAGCCGGTGAAATTACTCGCACTTGAGGTATCCCATCTTAGGCCTCTAGGTTGGCAACGCATCTGGTGCTGCAGATGTTTATTTGCGGTGGTGATTTCTTACTATCAGGCGCATGTCAAAACTGTTAAAAGGACTTCACTAGGGATGGATTATACTTGCTAAATCGCGTACCAGGGCCTAAAAGTACGTCCATCTTCTCATACCAGGTGCAGAAACCAGGTATCAAAATACTTTCAAAGTATTTTCTGTCCAACGCAACGAGTCGAATGCTTGCAAGTTTAAATAAAAACCTTGTTATAAGATTCAAAATATTCCAATCAAGACGAAAAATACTTTGAAAGTATTTTATTTCACGTATAAGCACAATCTGAACCTTATGTGAATGAATATAAGATATAATTTTGCATTTTGGAATTTTGAGGTTACTTTGAAGGGACAGTATACTGTAATGGAACATACTTTCAAGTCTTGCAAGTATATCGGGTCGGTACCTGGTTGGTATACTTGCAAGGAAATACCTCGTATCAAAACCTGGTAACGTAAATACGCACCATCTCTAGACTTCACGATACTGGCGCCGACTAGTTTGTCTGTCACAGGAACCCACATGCCAAGAAATGGTTCCAAAAAATACTGAATAAATAACAGTAGGGAGTAGGTACTCCAAAATATTAAGAAACTAGATTTTGCCCGCGGTTTCGCTCACGTGGAATTCAGCTATCGTGCGCTGTACCCTCGGGAACTGTGCATTTTTCCGGGATAAAAAGTAGCTTATCTCACACTATGGCCCATAAACTATCTCTATGTCAAAAATCACGTCGGTCCTTTGCTCTTTTTTGACGTGAAAAGCGGACAAACATACAAACACACACACTTTCGCATTTTTAATATTTGTATGGATTAAGAAAGAAGTCGTGACGGACTTGTTTGATTTAAAAAAAAAATTTTAATCGTTTATTTTTATCGAAGACTAGTTTTGATTCATAATGAAAATCTCAATCAATATTCAAAGAACAACAAAGAAAACCTTTTTTCCTCAATAAGGAGGTCTTATTTTTATTGTAAGCTTTTAATGGAAATCATCGTTTATTCAATAATGCAGATTTCATTTAAGCTAGTCGAAAACCAGAGGGAAAATAATAATTTCGAGGAAATGAAAATGTTAAATATATTTATGGAGTTTTTTTTAGAACGAAAATACAAACTTGGATCACAGAAAAACCAGAGAGATGGAAATCGAAAATGCAATCCGTCTGGTGCTATGTACGATATGGTTTCACGGGATGTTTTTGGAGTTAAATAAAAATACAAACAAAAACCATCATCATTTTTAGAACATACACATAAACACAAATTCGGTATGTAGATAGCTGGACGTCTGGAATAACTCATACATTTTTAGGCTACTTTTTAGGTTCCGGGGCCAAAATGGCAAAAACGGAACCCTTATAGTTTCGTCAAGTCCGTCTGTCTGTCTGCCTGTCTGTCTGCCTGTCCGTCCGTATCTCACAGGCATTTTACTCGAAAACTACAAGATGTATATCAATGAAATTTGAAGTATACGCTATTTAGTTTTGTAGTTAAATTAAAAACTAAATATTTATAGGTTGCACGTAACAGAAATTGAAAAAAAAAATTTTTTTTAACTCGCATCAGCGTGTGGCACATAGTTCGAAAGCTCTTTTGAAAAGATAGTAAGGTTTCTCAAAAACTTTTTTTGATTAAGTGAATATTTCCGGAAATAATCGCTCCCAAAGTAGCAAAACTTGTGTCCCCCCTCTATCTTGTAAACCGTTTGTCCAAAAAATATGAAAAGGTAACGCTTAATAAATACTTTCAACGGAATTTGGTTTCAACATGTTCGGATACCGTTTTTGAGTTACTGCCGAAAAACTGCGATTCTCAACAAAAGGACGTAAGCGCCGTGAAGATACCCTCTTTTTCTGGTAACAGATTTTAAGACTGAAGTAAGTTTTTTAATTGTGTTATAACGAACATAATATAACTTGATTTTTATCGTAATGGCTTCGGAACCCTATCTTGGGCGTGTCCGACACGCTCTTGGCCGGTTTTTATTCCGATATTCCCACGGAATAGGATAACATCTCGAAAAAAACCGCTGGGCTTAGAGTCATGAAATTTGGTATGTAGGTAGCTGCACGTCTTGAATAACACATAGGCTACTTTTTATCCCGATATTCCCACGGGATAGGGATAATATCATGAAATTTCAACCGCTGGGTTTAGAGTTGAAATTTTGGACAGTTGTTCTTAACACAACCTCAATGAACACCGACCACGATATAAATTTTGTGAATTCCCAGGGAAATTGTGTAAAATCCCGGAATTTCAACTGTTCCGAAGCCACGGGTAAACTCTAGTACATAAAATATATAAAATAATAGTGGTACATAAAATTTAGATTTACGCGGTATTGTTGTATAAGCGACGATATACACTTATATCGAAACAAAAATGTTATCCACGTATGCATAAGCTAAGACAAAATGGCCTCAAATCGTGCACAAGTCGAGCGAAACAGACAAACAGACTTGAACGTTTCAAAGCGTCTGCTGTATTGTGGGGCTAAGACCGTTTGAAGAGTAAACAGGGGAGGTACAGACGAGTAGAGAAGTGTTATGATTTTAGGAAAAGTATTTATATACTTTTATAGCTATTTAATATGGCAATTCTAGGCTTATCTCTAGTTTCAGACTCCTAGGCCTCAGTAAAGAGAAAAGGGCTGTTTAGTCATGAAGTTATAAAGAGGAAATGTAAAATTTGAGTTTTTTTTGTTTATTTACCTTTATGTTTACACAATCACAACACAATGTATGGAAACAAAATCATGTCAATCAAACAATTCATGTGCGGAATTACATTTGAATTTACCACGAGCTTTACGGTGAAGGAAAACATCGTGAGGAAACCTGCACAAACCTGAGAAGCAATTCAATGGTGCGTGTGAAGTTCCCAATCCGCACTGGGCCCGAGGAACTACTGCCCAAGCTCTCTCATCTGAGAAGGCCTGTGCCCAGCAGTGGGACGTATATAGGATGGGATGATGATGTATGGAAACATTCAAATACAATTACTATAATGTTTTAAAATCCGGCCAAGTGTGAGCCGGACTCGCGCACGAAGGGTTCATTTAAATAAATAAATAAATATCACGGGACAATTCACACCAATTGACTTAGTCCCAAAGTAAGCTTCATCACTGATTTTAAAAAAGATCGTACCTGAAAATCGATGTTTTTTCTGAGTGAACCTTACGTTGTAATGAAATTTCTACACAGGGTAGCGGGTCGCTGCAGGTGAGTAATTAAACCAAGGTTTTGGTGCAACAAGATGTTTATTTCTAAGGATACTCACAATTATCCCGCTCCCATCAACCATACAAACACTGTGTATAATTTAAATCCTACTTCCTTATGAAAACTAAGGGTCGTGAATGCAATTGGCCAGTGATTTGAGATAACTTAACTATCTGTATAATCTAAATAAAGGTAACTCCTATACCTCGGCTCCGAAGTTGCCAAACCTGGCTGCAGGCCACTGTGGGCCACTCTAGGACGCCGCCTCGTGCTCGACGTCCCAGCGCCACCGACAGTAAACCACGCTGGGCAGGCCAACCAGCTCCACAGCCGCCAGGGCTCCTTGAAACACTTCTACACGAAGCCACAACAACCACACTTCAGCCCGTGTCTTAGCACCTCCTGTGGACGGATCATGGATTAGAAATAACTCCAGTGGGGTCCCTCAAGGACAGAAGGGACCAGCTCGCTTAGCCTGGTTGACAGACCACCATGAAATTTGGAAATTAGTTAAGCACGCACCGTGGAGGAAATGCAGACTTGCTTAGCGCCGCCTGGGTCACGCTGTCTACTCCACGAAGGCGCAAGACTTTGGACACCACAGCGATCTACAAGCAAAGATCGAGGATTAGAGTTGTCGACCCAAAGGGAAGGCAGGGCTCCAATGGTTTGTCCACATACCACTGAATTCCGGAAGACACTACGTGAGTCGCTCCACGTCACACACACCACAATACCTCACTGAAAACAAAAATGTTAAATAAGTAAAGAGAAACGCTGACAGCGTATTCAGACGCCTTTACCAGGTCCATCAAGAGGAACTCACCAAAACAGAAAATAATTCCCACTTAGGAACACAACCACTCTTCAACCATCAATCAAAATGGCTGCTCACCCAAAACGCGGCCTCATGCTCGTAGAGCTGTCACTGTTGCCATGTACGATTTTTTTTTGAAGGACATCACTAGAGTCAAAATCCAAATTTTTACTTTCCAAAACCAACCATTAAGAGAAAATAATTATTTAATCCATATTCCTGTAAACGATCTACACAAACGGAGATTAATTTAAATGTCCTTAAGTCAAATGAAAAAACGCCGAATTATGAGATGAACAGAAAAAACATTGACTCGAAAACTCTTGCTGTCACCTGTCAAAATGACAACCTTACAACACCCCTCCTCCCAGACGAATTTCCCGACAAAAAGGAGAGAAATTCCAGCTGGCCCCCAGCTACCTCCACGTAACCCTGAAAACCCCGCCAAGAAACGAAATCAGTTGCACCAAAAATAATTTTTTTTTTTAAAACCCTCCTTTTAAAAAAAAAAGTCAGCTAGACCCGCCTAAGCTACCGAGTGGTCAACGTCGGCGGCGCGGCGAGCGAGAGCGACCAGCACGGGCCGCGCGTCCGACGTTCACACACCCTTAAAACAAACAAAAATAATAAACGAAATAGCAATAAAAACGTAACACATGCTGTTACGCAATGCTGGGACTGACCCACCAGGGTCGAGATTAGTCGGCGTCGGCGGCACGGCGAGCGAAGGCGACTGACGCGGGCCGTGCGTCCGACACCCACCTACTCGATTAAAACTTGAAGTAGTAAAGTTTGTAAAAAAAAGGGCATAAATATGCCTGTAAAGAAAATTGTAAAAAAATAAAAATAAAAGAGTTGGTGTTCCAAAGGATCATTCTCTGTTCTGTGGGATAAGATGCGAGTAACGACTATTGTCATCCTACCGACCAGCTCTACATAGAGTCAGCCCCTTTCCGGTACCACTTTCATATCTTTAATATGCCATTTTCCTACAGGTTTGCCATTCCCATCCTCCAACTCATATACTAATTTCGAGAGTTTCCTAACCACACGACATTTTTCATATTTTGGGGCCAACTTGGATGCAAAATACTTAGATGCGTCACTTTGTTTAAAGGATCGTTTCCACACAATATCTCCAATCTCAAACTCCAGATCTCGCCGCCGCTGATTGTAGTATTTAGCATTTATTTGGTGAGCCTTCGTCAACTCCTCCTTAACCTCAGCAAACACCTGTTTAAGCTCGCCCAAATTATTGTAAAGGTCACTACGTGACGAAAAGATAATTTCATTAAGGTCTTCGAAATCTTTGTAAATACTACCATCAGCCACAGCCTCACGTCCATGCACTAAAAAGAAAGGGGTATAACCCGTAGCTAAACTCACAGATGTATTTATTGCAAATTGAATTTTGTGTATATTAACGTCCCAGGTACGATGGTCGGTACCGACAAAACTAGAGACAGCTGTCAAAATCGTCCGATTTTGTCTCTCTACGGGATTAACCTGAGGCGTATAAACAGGTCCAAAATGTACTTGAGGTATTTGATATTTGCGGTATAATGACTGAACCTCGTGGCCGCAAAAGTTAGAAGCATTGTCAGACATAATTGTTTGTGGAATTCCATGGACAAGAAACACATGATCCTCGAGCCGCTGCGCTATCACCTTACCGGTGGCACGGCGTAAAGGAAACAGTAAGCAATACTTTGTGAAATAACACGACACCACAAGCAGGTTAGTATTTTGCATCCTAGACATAGGTAAAGGCCCAACAATATCAATACTGAGACACTGGAATGGACGCGAGCAGACCCTAGCACTACCCATTAACCCCGGTGTCTTAACATTGGGGCATTTATAAGCGTTGCAAACGTCACATTCGGAAATAAACTTTATTGTATCTTGGTACATACCAGGCCAAAAATAACGCAACTTCAACCTCTGGTAGGTTTTGGCTATTCCTAAGTGAGCTGCCGTTGGCTCTGAGTGGTTCCCCATTAGAATAGCATGTCTTAAGTCACTTGGAACAACCTCCTTCCAGTCATAGTCTGATCGCAGTTTACTCTTTGACTTGGTATATCGAAATAGCTTATTGTCAATAATTTGAAAATTTGGACAACTCCTAGCTTTATCACGACAACGCTTATAAATGTCACAATACCACGGATCATTTGTCGCGGGTTCCAAGGTGGATACTGGCACCGCTCTGGAGAGCGCGTCAGGCACCACATTATCGATACCGCGCCTATGTTCTATTGTGAAATTATAAGGTGACAAGCGACAGCCCCACCTCTCCAATCGACCGCTAGGGTTCTTCAAATTCAAAAACCACTTCAAACTGGCATGGTCCGTGAAGATTTTAAACGGCTTGCTTCCCTCTAGGTATGGGCGGAAATGTTCTACCACGAACACCACCGCTAGTGCTTCCCTTTCTGTAGCAGAGTAGTTACGCTCGCAGGGTGTTAGTGCGCGACTACAAAAGGCAATCGGATGTTCTTCACCATCGCAAGTCTGCGTTAAGGTACCGCCTATCCCGAAATCGGAAGCGTCGCAGTGAACGGCAAAAGGTTTGTCAAAATCTGGGCAAGCCAGAACCGGGGCACTTGTTAAAGCGGTTTTTAAATCTTCAAAAGCCTTATTAGCCTGAGCGGACCAATCAAAAGGCGGGGCGCCTTTGCGCGTAGACGTGAGAGCGTTTAGTGGTCCCGCAATTGAACTAAAATTTTTAATGAAGCGTCTGTAATAGGAGGCGGTTCCTAGAAAACGCTTCACATCCTTTCTAGAGGCGGGGGGGGAAATTTTTGATAGCACTAATTTTATCGGGATCCGTTCTTAACCCATGCCGGTCAACTACATAGCCCAAGTACTTCAATTGACTACGGAAAAAACTTGATTTGGCCAGATTTATTGTAAGATTCGCCTTTTCAAAACGAGCAGCCACGGCACGCAGCAGAGCCAAATGTTCCTCAAAGGTGGCCGACACACAGATTAGATCGTCCAAGTATGACCAGACCTTGCCTTCAAACTCGGGTCCAAACAATCGATCCATCAGACGCTGCTGCGTAGCTGGTGCTGAAGTCAAACCGAAAGCCATTACTTTGTACTGAAATAGACCGCGGCCAGGAATTGTAAATGCAGTCTTTTCTTTCGAAGACGGATGTAACGGAATTTGATGAAAAGCCGACTTTAAGTCTATTGATGTTAAATATTTGGCCTCTTTCAAGCTATCTAATATTTGTGAAATGTACGGTAAGGGGTAAGAGTCGTGTTTGGAAACATCATTAAGTTTGCGACTGTCCAAGCAAAATCGAAGAGAACCGTCAGCTTTAGGTGCTAAAGTGACGGGACTATTCCATGGGCTAGTGCTAGGCTCTACTAGGTCGTCGCGCAACATCTCGTCTAACTGTCGGTTAAGTTCCCTTAACCTTTCGGGTGACATCCTATAAAAACGTTGTTTAATGGGTACGGCATCACCCGTATCAATTGTATGTGCAATGAGATTGGTGCGTCCTAAACCTTTACGCTCCGCAGAAATGTTTTCAAATTTCTGTATAACCTCTAACGCCTGACACTTTTGAATCTCATTAAGAGAATCAAAGTCACTCAAATGAACCTCAGAAACCTCACAATCACTAACGTTCCTCTCGGGAACCGTGCCACATAACGCGAGGACCTCCGGAGCTATACCAAAGGCCCTCCAAAAATTAATACCTAATAACAAGTCCGTCGTCACGCCGGGTATGATATAAAACTTGACAACAACAGTCTTAACGTCAACCGTAACCGGTAGGTATACATAACCAGTGACGGGAGACGACGAGCCGTTTGCTGTTTTTATTACGTCGAGATCGTGTGACCTGTACCTAGTGACGTGATTGGGTAAACTGTGTAAAATGTTATTGTTTATTATAGATATTTCTGAACCCGAGTCAAGCAAGCCACCATGCACAGATCCGTAAATGGAGACGTTTTTAAATGGTCGATGGTCATTACCAGCTATGACGTGAACCAGGGGTTTATCCCTCCTGCCGTGCACAAATTTTTTATGCATTGCAGGCGGGACAAAGTCCCGGCCCACCCCTACTCGTTTTTTGGACCACGTGACGGACCGGCGGTACATCTGGGGCAATCACGCATTGTAACTCCCTTTTCTCCACATCGATAACATAATATGGACTTTGGTGCCCTACAATCCTTCAATACGTGACCATTCATCCGACACTGAACACAGAAGAGCTCGTTGGGGTTATTGATAACCGCATCCACTGTCATATAGGTCTGCCTATTGTGTGACTGACAAGCTAAGTCGGGGCACAACAACCCATTCGACACTGGAGGCGGCTCTTTGAACGCCCCCACTCGATATTTAGCATGTTCCAATAACCTACAGTGTTCCTTCAATTCCGACCACGAATTAATTCGAGTTAGCGCTAATTGTGACGAATAGAATGGCCTTATTCCGTATTTAACAATTGTTAACTGTTCTTCGTCACTAATTGGTTTCCTCAGTCTATTAAAGTAAATTTTCATTATACTTAAATAAATAGTGATATTTTCTTCGGGACCCTGTGTACGTGTACGGATTTCCTGCATTAATCTATAGTCAAAATCGAATGGCAAATATTCTTCTAGAAGGAGCTTTTTTAAGTCACTCCACCCACGAACCTCATTGCACACGCCGCGGTACCAAAAAGAGGCTTCCTCAATAAACAATTCAATAGCCGAAGCAAATAGTTCATCGTTTGAAATATGCCTACTTTGACATAACTCCTCTAAGCGTTCTATGAACGCAACAACACTTGTCTTCCCATTAAACTTCAAATTCAATGTGTGAACACCCTTATTCCTATTACAAGACACATTAACAACCTGACCAACCTGAGTGTGCGTTGACTCATGTTTAGAAGAGGGCTCATCTTCGTCCTGTAAGTCCTGGCTACTCTTGTACAATCTGAACAAATTGTCCACCCTCTGAGTAATCACTGTATGTTTTTTATTTAATTCGGTATACAACTCACAGTCATCTGGGGTTGTTGGTTGCAAACGCCCCAATCTATGAAATAAGTGGTTACTCAGGGCCTGGATTCTGTTCAGGTTCTTCAAGGAAAGTCGCGCGTCAGCAGTCAATTTCGACAATTCGACCAATTTATCAGCTATACACTGGAACTCAACTGATAAGTCACCTAAGAAGGAGTCTATCTCATCAGTAGGTATTTTGTTTGCTAACTCTCGAATTTGTGTCTTTAAGCCAGGGTAAGAATCAACTGGCTGTTCACCACGTATCTTCACTTCATAAATTAACTCATCTTTATGCAGCAGGTGAAAAACAATTGGTTTTTCTTCCATTTTATAAAATAAGTCAACGGGCCACGTGCAAACACGATTACAAAATAATTATCTTATTTTAGTTATAACTACTAAAGACTACCTGTTATTGTACTATGTTTATTTAGTACTAAACAAAACGTAAACAACAATGTTACTTTGTTTTGTAATTATTTAAATGAATGTTAATGTATTTATTTTAGTAAAATATTTTTTATGGCTATGTATTTACTTAATTACACCCTGAACAAATGCATTAATCCACAATGGTAAAATATAAGTTTAACCAGAAACTATCAATGTTGGAATATATTCACTTATTTTGTTTGTGTAACAATTATCAAAATTTACCAAAACTCAACTGTTTACATGTGACTGGTACTTAAAATGTTTGTTTCAATTATTGTTTCAAACTGTTGACAATTTACTTACAATTGTCCTCATTAACACACACTTTTAAAGTATATAATTTGATTGTAGTTGGTTTATTGACTATTGTGATTAATTTTATGATTTATTATAAGTTAAATTTACACTTGGTTTTAACTTGGTTTTCAAACACTACTTAGCAAAATGGATAGTAATTCAGCTAATTCACATTCACATATGAATTGCCAACTGCAATTGTTAAATTGCAAGTAGCAACTGTAATATAAAACAGGTAAAAATAATATGGTCTACACAATAACAAGTAGGTATAATGAGTTCAATGAATTTGACACCTTGTTTTTATTTAAATGTGAAACAAGACAAAATATTCAATATTACCTAATTACCTATATGATCACTGACCAACCTGTGATTTAGCCGCAGATAAAACACAGAGCAAACCTTGCAAACACTGTCAAAAACTGTTCGGGCGCCGATTTGTAATGAAATTTCTACACAGGGTAGCGGGTCGCTGCAGGTGAGTAATTAAACCAAGGTTTTGGTGCAACAAGATGTTTATTTCTAAGGATACTCACAATTATCCCGCTCCCATCAACCATACAAACACTGTGTATAATTTAAATCCTACTTCCTTATGAAAACTAAGGGTCGTGAATGCAATTGGCCAGTGATTTGAGATAACTTAACTATCTGTATAATCTAAATAAAGGTAACTCCTATACCTCGGCTCCGAAGTTGCCAAACCTGGCTGCAGGCCACTGTGGGCCACTCTAGGACGCCGCCTCGTGCTCGACGTCCCAGCGCCACCGACAGTAAACCACGCTGGGCAGGCCAACCAGCTCCACAGCCGCCAGGGCTCCTTGAAACACTTCTACACGAAGCCACAACAACCACACTTCAGCCCGTGTCTTAGCACCTCCTGTGGACGGATCATGGATTAGAAATAACTCCAGTGGGGTCCCTCAAGGACCCTCAAGGACCACCATGAAATTTGGAAATTATTTAAGCACGCACCGTGGAGGAAATGCAGACTTGCTTAGCGCCGCCTGGGTCACGCTGTCTACTCCACGAAGGCGCAAGACTTTGGACACCACAGCGATCTACAAGCAAAGATCGAGGATTAGAGTTGTCGACCCAAAGGGAAGGCAGGGCTCCAATGGTTTGTCCACATACCACTGAATTCCGGAAGACACTACGTGAGTCGCTCCACGTCACACACACCACAATACCTCACTGAAAACAAAAATGTTAAATAAGTAAAGAGAAACGCTGACAGCGTATTCAGACGCCTTTACCAGGTCCATCAAGAGGAACTCACCAAAAACAGAAAATAATTCCCACTTAGGAACACAACCACTCTTCAACCATCAATCAAAATGGCTGCTCACCCAAAACGCGGCCTCATGCTCGTAGAGCTGTCACTGTTGCCATGTACGATTTTTTTTGAAGGACATCACTAGAGTCAAAATCCAAATTTTTACTTTCCAAAACCAACCATTAAGAGAAAATAATTATTTAATCCATATTCCTGTAAACGATCTACACAAACGGAGATTAATTTAAATGTCCTTAAGTCAAATGAAAAAACGCCGAATTATGAGATGAACAGAAAAAAACATTGACTCGAAAACTCTTGCTGTCACCTGTCAAAATGACAACCTTACAGCTCAGGACTAACAATGCTAGAAAGCTAATTTTGCAACATATATGAACCATGCCGAAAAATTGTACAATAAAAAAATGAAAATTTATTAGAGTACCTCCCAGACTAAAGTGGGTTATTTTTTTCTCATCCAACCTTGTAGTTGGGGTATTTCAAATAGGTTTTAAGTACTTGTTTAAAAGGAAAATGCGCAAATCAAAAATAGTAACACTTTCTCCGCGGTGTAAAATCACGCATTCTACAATGCATGTTTACGGTAACAAGGTAAAGTATAACGAGCACCGTGCAATAGCATGTTTAAGTCGTTTAATATAAACAAAGGGATTTGCATAAAATAACGTGAAATGTTTAAAATCGTTTTTTTTTTTTGAAATTGGTTAAATTTTTCTTATTTTTAGAATCCCTACTAATAGGTAATGTGAATGCGAACGTTTGTGAGTAAATCGCAATTCAATAGAATCTGACAATCCTGTAGACACTTCCAGCCTATAATATAAACACCGGCTGCCTAAGGCTTTGTGATGTGACTAATATTCTTTTTTGATTCCTTTCAGATGATAATTACAACAACAGGGACATAATATAATCAAGTGTGCCACGATAGGGTGTCTTAAATAATGTTAAGAAAATTGACAGATTCTATTGAATTGTACTTTATGTGTAAGTACGTTTGTTACTCTTTTACCGTTAAAAACATTCACAACAAATTCAAACACAGTCGGGTAAAAAGTGCGGGTTAATTTGGATCGCGTGTGGAAACAGTTGGAATCCTTTGGAATACACAGCCTACTTCTCTCTTCTCTCTCTTATCTCTCTCTCTCACACACACACCCGTACCACACAAAACACAGTAGTGCTAGAATTGCTACCCTTAAAAGCCATCAATCCATGTTAATGTTTTTGTTTACATTTTCAATCTAACTCATCAATATGATCCATTATCATATCGTCAGATCACAGTTATACACGAGTATTTTAGCTTCTTCATATACGAGGTAGGTACAGTCAAGCTGGGTATCAAACACATTCGCATCTGCTTGTAAATTCCAATCTCGGACGCCTTTGTACGCGCACTTCCGAGCTGCGATTGTACGATATAACGGTGCCGAGGAAGAAGGAGGTAACTAGTTAGTTTTCTTTTTTTTATATGATTATGACTCCAGAGGACAATTTTTCTGTGTCTAGTAGATTTTGTCGTTTTCGGTAAAAAAACTACAAAATGAAATATAAAAGGCAATGGTGGACGAAACGAACGGCAGGGCGAATCCAAGAGGTGACTAAAGATAAATGTGAAATAATAATATTTTTCTTAAAGTCATGACAGACATCAAAGATGTGACGTCATAGTCGTTTTAGCATCTAAGTTTAAATGTTTTAAAATATAATTAACCGTTTGGCCATTGACAGGAGCAAATAATTGAAACAGAGATGTATTCGTCAAACTGAACGAACATTAGTCAGCGACTTTAAAAATAATTGAATATTAGATTTCTCTTTTTCAATACGAAATTAAATAGTTTTGTAACAATGTACGCCATCTTAGAGCCAATAAATTGACACTGCCTACAAACATCAAAAATGTGCTTTGCGTGTTTGCTTTGTACACTGCTTTTTTTTAAGTGAATTTAAATAGCTGATAGACAACAGGGCTATTGGCTGGTTTTTAACATAACAACATTGTTTATTTCAATACATGTCA
>NC_133500.1:6649699-6664308 GCF_025370935.1 Choristoneura fumiferana
TTGATCGTGTATTAGTGTATTTTAGTGCAAACATCCCCAGAGTCCCAAACAAAAATCGATCGCGGCGAAATGCGTCTAGGGTTATAGGTTCACTACACGAAAAATTAAAGACTACAAACTAGTTATACTAATGTAAAAGCTACGCAAAAAATTGCTTCAAGTACAAGATTCTATTTTGTTAGTTTAATGTGAAATGCTATTTGGTGAATCGCTACAAGAAATTTATGCTTTTGAGGTAAAAGACTAACGAATGAAAATTAAATTGCACGAAAAACAAAAAAAGCGAATTACCAACTACAACACAAACTAATAACATTTGTAATACAATGTAGCTATTTGGAGGGTCCCTGATAAGGAGTTCTATTTGGGAGATAACAAAAATCTGCGTCGGGGTTGCTACAAAGTGGGGTTTCGCAGTGCAAGTCAGGGCTGATTGACTTTTCTCACTCGAGATTGTATTTTTCACAAACCTGCTTAATAAGGCGAAGCCGATGGGCGTAATGTTTTGACTTGTGAGTCGCGTAATTTTGGTAACTTTACTCCCTTACTAGTTTTTGTGACTGTGACATAATAATAATGCATTAAAACACGAGTAGTGTGAGTGTGGGAATGAGCTTTACAGAACAGTCCTAATAAAATCACACGAGTTTTTTAATGAACACAGTGTAAGTATTATGTACAGTTATATACGCTGCTTTATTTTCATACGCGTTTTGAACAAAATAAACTAATCTTTGCAAAGAAAGACAAGATAAATTGAAGATCAAAAAGTGTTTTTTTTTATAAATGGCTTCTGCCCGAAGGGAAAACTTTTCTGACGCATAAAATGCAACTGTAGTTTTTTTTTTTCATTCTGAGACAAATTAACGTGGCTCCAACTTTCAAATCGTTCGATAAATTTATTTTTGCATTTATTTTGTAACATTAGTAAGAAAAAGTAAAGTAGGTACCTAAGTATTATATACCTCATATCAAAATAGGTTTAAAAAATCACAAAAAGTTAAATAAAAAAACCACGGCCACTGTAATGTTGCCGAAACGTCGAGGTAAATATTAGGTACTCGCGTGTATTAGCGTGATAAGTTCCGTTCGTGGTATTTTGACTATTAAAAACGCAACATATTTTTTAAGAAAAATAAGTTTTCATGTGATGTTTAAATTACTATTATTATTATTATTATTTTTCCCTTGTTAAACCTGCAATCAGTCTTTGGTTGGGGTTTGGCAAGGCAGAGCCATTGCTCTGTCTCCCCTTAGTAAGGCAGCACATCAGCTCTCTTGAGTCTTTTAATCGATTTGGCTGCAGAAGTACACTGGATAACGGGTTTGGGTGAATCATCAGTCGGTCCCTGTAGTTGGCTGAATATCGTTTCACTTCATCTGAGATGGTTGGAATTTCCAGGTACTCATGGATTTCCGAATTGTGGGCATACCAGGCGCCGATGAGAGTACCCTTAGAATATTGTTTTGAGGTCTCTGGATTTTTAAAAGTTTCGGCTATTTCTTTGCAAAAAGATTCGGGCGCTTTGTGAGAGCATCGGTTTACAATTCTGTTCTGGCCTTCTGTAATATTAAAGACTGTTCGGTGACTATTGCCAAACAACTTGTTACACAGTGGTTACTAACTCTGGACTACGATGCTGTTGAGGGCATAATTGTAACTTAAATTAATTCATTTGTCAGAATACTCAATCAGTAGCTTGTGATTTTCGGCCTTATGTTGTCTTACGTTGTGTTGTATAATGTAACTAATTTTGGGATTAGTTGGTTAAATCTTTTCTTTTAAATTAAGCTCGACCGCCCAAGAGACAGGCTCTGCCTAGTTTGGGGGTCTCTGTTGATTCTTGTAACATCACGGTGTGCACGATTTCTGTATTGTAATTTTATTGTTACTTAATTACTAAGTGTGTGCAATAAAGATTATTATTATTATTATTTATTATTATTTTGATTCCAACCCGGTACCTACCTACAAACCCGTTTATCAACTTGCACCACAAACGAGCAACAATGTGCATCAGTTTACTATTGTCATAACAATTAAACTCCCTGTAAACATTCCTGCCGACATTGCATTTAACAACGCTGTTAACCTTATTGCTTCATATACTGCTTCATTTAGCGACTTTATAGTGTTGTTTTAATTCCAATTTGACAGTCTTTGGACATTGTGGGTGAGATAATTAATGGATATTGTGTGGTCTGTTTTTATCATGGTATTTATTATTATTATTCAAGACTAAAATATGTAGGACGTATAATCGCAGCCTCAGAGTGACTTCGTGCAAAAGGTATCTGAAGCCTGAATCTTGTAACTACTACGGACAGAGAACTAGAGGGTTTAATCTGATACCACGAATATTCAATAATTTGTTTGATGAGACGGAATGCGTAAGCAAGTGAATTTTAAAAACAAATGCCTTTCATGAAGAAAATATAAACATCTAATGTTTAATTTTGTATGGTTAGCTATAGGTAGAGTCATTCACGAAGACGCGTGCCGTGGTTCTTATTACAATGTCATTAATGTCTCATCCCAGCCTATATACGTCCCACTGCTGGGCACAGGCCTCCTCTCAGAACAAGAGGGCTTGGGCCATAGTTCCCACGCGGGCCCAGTGCGATTGGGAACTTCGCACGCACCATTGAATCGCTTCGCAGGTTTGTGCAGGTTTCCTCACGATGTTTTCCTTCACCGCAAAGCTCGTGGTAAATTTCAAATGTAATTCCGCATATGAATTTCGAAAAACTCAGAGGTGCGAGCCGGGGTTTGAACCCACGACCCTCTGCTTGAGAGGCGATAGGTCAAACCACTAGGCCACCACGGCGGCATTAATGTCTAATTTTGTCAAAATCACGCGTCTTCGTGGATGGCACTAGGTATAAATGTCGTAGTGTAGCGTGGTTAGAAGTACTTAATACTACCTAATTAAAGAGGTACATATCTAAACTAAGGAGTGCAGTATTCGCCAACAAACTGTTGTGTAGTTTTGCGAAGTATAATTGTATTTTTTTTCGTATAACATAAATAAGCAAATAAATTGAAAAAAAAAAAATCTTTCACCGTAAAGCTTGTGTTAAATTTGAAGTGTAATTTTGCATATGAATTTCAAAAAACTCAAACGATCCTCTGCTTGAGAGGCCACAGGTCAAACCACTAAGCCACCACGGCTCCACCATCTACCCTATACTACTTCTAAACGCCATAAAAGGCTAAAAGTTTGCCATTCAGTAAAAATACTTTATATATGCATGGAATTTAGGTACAAGCGTTGTGATGGTTCGTGCCGCGAACAAATGTATGCGCATATATTATTGTGTATACAGATAGGCTGGGTGATAGTATGGCGCTTGAACAAAAAACCGGTCAGCTGAAAATCAGACGCAAACATAAAGGGTTTTGTACCACTATGCATGTACAAAGGCGAACTTATCCCTTAAAGGGATCTCTGGGGATTTTTAGGATTCCGTATCTCAGTCAGCATTATGCCCAGTGTCCTATTCACACCGCAGTGACACATACTTTCCTACGTATACTTAATACTATTGTTGTGTCAATAAATGTATTTTCTTTTTCTTTCTTTCTTTCTTTCTTTCTTTCAGTCGGCCAAAACATAACCCTCATATAGCAAAGCCAATAAAATTAGTCTGATTTTTTTTTAATGTCAGTCTTCTCTATCAGGAACCAATCTAAAATACTCTCACACTACGAGTACGTACATTTTGCTTAGCAGCAAGGCTCCGCTAACACTGGATATTCATAGAGGCCTACAAATTTGTGCGGAATCTCGATGCACGAGACCGGCTCCCACAAGCCAGTTTTTTTTATATTAAGCTATCTTTTTTAATGGGTTTAAAATCAAGCAGCATTTTACTCCCTTCTTGTCAATAACGTCCGATCATGAATATGGCGAGCAATACCAAAGTACCCGGGTTAGTATGTTAGACTAACAACACCTGGTAACATCTGGTAGCATGGTGTACGGTTGTGTTACTCTGAAGATGAACTGGTTGAGTTCGAAACGCGTCATTGTGGTGTGGTGGTGGTGATAGATGGGTTTGTGTGATTTGTGTATGAATTCTTTTAAGTCATTGTCAAAATTAGTTGTTTATTTATAAGAGAGAATGTGGCAAAATAAATGTCAAAGAGCGCTATTTTACACCCACCCCTTTGTCAATAGTTCCTATCATATATCTGCGTGTATTTCATATGGACACCGATAGTTTGTGTTAGTTTCTAAAAACTCAATTGTTATGAATACTGGCCGGGTCCGCAGTTGTCGATGTCTGATATATGTACATAGTATCTGTTGCTCTTGAATAAATATTATTTCGTAACCCATTCTACTGCAGAATTGTTCTAGATACTCCACTGTTCTCTTAAAGTGTTTACAACCGCTAATATACTTATCCGCGGGAACTATGCAATTTTCAGGGATATGACTATCCTATGTCATTGCCCGGGACTCAAACTATTTTTATACCGAATTTAATCTCAATCGATTCAGCGGCTTAGACGTGAAAACAAACAAACAAATACACTTATAAACTTTCGCATTTATTATATACTGAGCGGAAAAAAATCTGGCCCTCAAATGTATGCAGAATCGATAATTTTGTGTGAAGGGTGGGCCATATTTATATAGTAATAATAGTATATTAGTGGAATTTATTCTGAACGATTGAAAAAGTTACAAAATATTTTTTCAGCACAGCAATAAATTTAGAGTTGTCACATTCAATGGATAACTGATTGGCATGCTATTTGACGTCTCTGGGTGATGAACGGAGAGCCCCGTGGTTCGAAAACCTGACTACGAAGCTTGAGTTCCCGGGTTCAATCCCCGGCCGAGGAGATAGAATGTTTTTTCTGGAGTCTTGGGTGTCTCGTAAGTCTTTAAGTAT
This sequence comes from Choristoneura fumiferana, assembly GCF_025370935.1. Lineage (NCBI taxonomy): Eukaryota > Metazoa > Arthropoda > Insecta > Lepidoptera > Tortricidae > Choristoneura > Choristoneura fumiferana. Next base: position 6,654,605 of record NC_133500.1, read on the forward strand.
GATCTATCTAAATATGTATGTGTATTTTTCGAAATTCATGTGCGGAATTACATTTGAAAACCACGAGCTTTACGGTGAAGGAAAACATCGTAAGGAAATCTGCACAAACCTGCGAAGCAATTCAATGGTGTGTGTGAAGTTCCCAATCCGCACTGGGCCCGCGTGGGAACTACTGCCCAAGCCCTCTCATTCTGAGGGGAGGGACATTCTGGGCTGATGATGATGATGATCTAAATATGTATCTTTAACTGTTGCATAGAACCCATAGTAAAAGCTTTGCTTACTTTGGACTGTGTCAATTAAATAAATAAATAAATCACGGGACAATTCACACCAATTGACCTAGTCCCAAAGTAAGCTTAGCAAAGCTTGTGTTTATGGGTACTAAGCAACGGATAAATATAATTATATAGATAGATACATACTTAAATACATATTAAACACCCAAGATCCGAGAACAAACATTCTTTTTTTTCATACAAATATCTGCCCCGACGCGGGAAACGAAACCCAGGACCTCAAGCTTCGTCGTCAGGTTCTCTAACCACTAGGCCATCTGGTCGTCCGAATTCAATTCAAGTCAATTGGCATCAAGTATCCCGTATTTTGCCGCTGAGCTCTTTAATTATAACAACTGATTCTGAGTAAACTAATTAAATAACAAATCACTTAACTTAATCAACTGAAAGTCATATAACGACCTCATTGTCAAAAATTAACTTGCTCATTCTCGATGTTGCCCGAGATGACAAATTCAATAGCAAACTAGCTCAATAAGGAGCCAAGGGCACCCTTGTTCATAGAGCTAATACTGTCCTAAACACACAAGACGGGCAAACAATGCCATTTGCACTTGGAATTATGGAGTACGACGACCCTTTCTTCGTACCATTTGGGCCTTATTTGCACTAGTTGTGTGGCGCAGTAGACTTTTGAAGCTGTCTAGTATAAGTAATTAGCTTGCTACGTGAAAGCTTTTTGGGGTTGAAACAAATTAAATAAAAAAATGGTCCTTCCAGAGGAAAACAGGTGCATGGAAACGTTGAAAGAGGATCAGCCATGAAGAACGTACTTGGAACAGCTGCGCGGGCGTAGACCACTTGGTCGTCTAGATGTCGCTGGAAGAACGAAGTCCAATGAGACATTCGGGATCTCGGGGTCAATGGCTGGCAAGAGTAGACCCAAGATCGTTAAGCATGTCGTAGTGTGGGAGGCCAAGATCCACTTCGGGTCACTGCATCCACACAGTAAGTAAGTAAAAAAAAATATAATAAAAAAAACAGCGGACTGTAAAAAAACCATGAAAACTATTTTCTACCTGTATGAAGTCGGTGCCCCAGCACGAGTCAGCAGGAGTCATAGAAGACATAGATAGTGTAGAGGTAAGGTAGACGACTATAGGTCCCTTCCTGCTGGCTAGTGCCGAGACACAGATTCCAAATGAACAGAAAATTACTTTCAGGGTTTTTTGTAGTCGGCTAAAATTTTGTTATTACTTTTTTTTAGCTTTTTAGTTTAACTTATCTAAGTCACAATAGCCTATAATAGCAACTGCTTGTCACCTTTTACAAAATATTTATTTTTCGGTCCAAAAATGTTAATTCTTGAGATTCTCCTGATTATGTATTGTGACGAGCCTATATTGCTTAGAAACTAGCTTAAAGTAACCAAATCTCAACCCATGAATTAAACAATTCCACTTTACCAACTGGTAACTTCCAAAAGCGCTGTGGCAGACATTAATGCAGGTGATTGTACCCAGACAAAACCTGCACATGACAAACAATTAGTGAATGGGGTATACGTGCGAATGATTTCATATCGATAAAAGAGAAAATATAGTGACATTTTACGAAATATTGAGTATTCCCAAGCCAAATTGGTGATTGTTGCTTTGCCATTGTTTTGTTAAAACTTTATTGGCTGATGCACTGTGATGCTGTGAGCCAGGAGGTGGTGCCACGTGATCTTTCGCATGTCATCAATTAACAAAAATATTGTCCCGCTTATCATTATCATCAGCCGGAAGAGGAAGACATCCACTGTTGAACAATGACCCCCCTCAAAACGCCACAATGAATGACAACTATTCAAGCTAAAAGCTACACCATTTTTATTTTGCTTCTCTGCTACAAAACTAAAAACACGTTTTAGCGGAGAAGTAACAAGAAGCAATACGCCTGAATCAATCAATTGTCCAACCCATACCTAACACAGATAAGTTCCAATGCAAGAAGATTTTATTTAATAAATAACACGCTACATATACAATAATTAACAAACAGAAATAAAAATATAACTAAAACTCACTTACTCAAATCCTAAAAATCTATATTTACAAATATCACGCAAGTCGCTCCTTTCCACCGAGGAAAGAGCCAGCCTATGGTAACCTGTAGAACGGGCAAGCTTCTTTTTTAAAAAATTAGGTAAATTCTTCAAATTGCACGCTATTCTTCTCTACGCTTTTCTTTATAAAAAGACTTGGGGTTTTGTTCCTACCCACGTGTGGCTAGTCCGTATTTAAGTATCCAATGAACCTATTAAAACTTCGTTATGTTTCTTTTATCTAAAGACGACGACGACGGTTCTGGCCGAAAATCAGCGCCAGGCATCTAACGCTTCAGCATAATGCTGAGTCAGCGACCGTTTCACTATCGCGGGGACACACAAAATTGTGTATGTAGCTACTTTTTCATGTGTGTTTCTCTGTAATTTTTTTGGTTTATTTGTTTAAGTTTTGCTGTATATGTCTGTCTTCTGTGTTAGTGACTAAATGTCTTCTTTCTTTCTTTGAAGGGTAAAATTACACCCGAGAAAACTGAATCACACATGTGCCAGGGTGAAACCTTTGTGCTACTAATGTTATGTTGACATCCCATAAAGTTGACTAAAGAAATCATACATGCCTAACAGTTGCCCAACACCACTGAAAATTTAGTGTTGATTCTGATCCAGCGCATTAAAGTATTATAAATAGTCGAAATCCTGCAAAGTTGCGAAGCCACTAATTCACCAAAAGTAGTGCGCCAGCAGGCTGGGTGTCAGAGCATTTAACCAACTGGAAGCGTCATGTGCACTAATTTTATTATTTGTCAATTTATTTAGATCTAAATTTGAATAAATAATGACCTGATAATTTCAAAGGAAGACTAGCGCCGACCATTGGGTACTTGACCTACAGCTGACGATAAGCGAGAAGTCAGTAGAGCTAGAAACTAGATACGAGTTGACGAGCAGCGAGAACCGAGTGTCGTGTAGTTTGGATAGTTTTGTTGGTTGTTGTGGTTTTGTGGCTGATTCAAGGTTGCAAAAATACCCTGAGTATGGCTCTTTTCATTGTTTTAAGAATGACATGAGTCTTCTTATAAGACTGTCTGTAAGGGACCACGTCTCAGTTTTGTATGCCATCAGCTTGACACAAAAGCACTCACGGATATCTAATACTTTTTACTTAATAGCGAACTGTCACCTCCAGTTGATTTCATACTCCAAGGCGCCAGCGGGCTTGCAGAACTTGCCTGAATTAAGTGCTTGAGGTTTGCTTTCGGAAATGTTTAGGATAATGGGAATTAAATCATGGCCTTATACTACGCTTGAAATTCGAACTTCGTATCATAATACTGTCCCGCTCAAGCTAATATTATTTAATAGAAGAGTGAAAGGGACAGTAGGTACAATACGAAATTCAAATGTCGGAGTAGCCCCTATGGTTTCGAGACGATTACCAGGGGTCGTTGACTCTTTGTGAATTAATGGAGACCATTATCAATTATCACATCGATCGTGAGAACATTTTAAACAATTTATTGAATCAGGCGTTACTTTGCGGAGGTCCATATCAATGAACTACAAATAATTACTTTGCTCACCCGCGACCTTACGTTAGCTACGTTTATGCAAAAAATATGTTCTTGCAGCTCCCCAAACACAACTAAACTATCACCTATCACCACCACAACGTATTTCGAACTCAACCATAATTCATACAAGATTGGTTTTTGGAGTCTTTTTTAAAAACCAATCTTAATTTGATTGTTAATAAGGACATCTCTTGTCCGGGTGAGCGGTTAGTTCCGAAGGAGTGTTGATGTTTCTCGGTGAGAGCTAAAACATAGATGTTGCTAGTGTCGCTTAAGTGGCTAAGAAAGGGAAAAAAGAAGGCTGAAATGTGTGGTGCATGGGAGAAATTTGTGTCTAGACTCCTGTCCAGTGGTGGTGTAGGGGTATGGCACGCAGCACGGAATGCTGAGGACCTGGATCCGATTCCCAGTACTGGTCTCTTTTTCTGGGTTTTTTCTGTGCATCCATGTTTCAGTCTGTATTTTCGTTGGATAATTCATAAACATCATTTTTTTATATCTTTATTTCATATTTATAAGTAAGTAGATTTACAGTACCTGGGGCGTCCCTTTAGGCTAAAAAGCCTGTGTTAGAACGCTTCGCTCCTCCAACATTTTTTAACACGTATTACTTATTGTCAATATTATAAGTACCTAACAGTATTTTATAATAATAACTAATCAATATAGAGAGTATCAAATAAATAAATAAATAAGCCTCGTAGATGTACACATATTAGGTCATCTATCCTGTGTGTGAACCTATATTGGTGAACGGTCGTGTTGCGCTTATGGTAAACTGAATCGCTCCTCTTGATTCTGAAGTAACTACATGATTTTCGGTTCACAGCTATTTACACATCTTGTATTAGAGTAATTTTTCGCTATTCTATGATAAACTTCTAATATTTTATGCGACGTGTACTTGTGATAACTGAGTTTGTGTTGAAAAAAATATTGCACATTGCTCGCAGGACTGATGGCCGATGGGGTCAGAAGGTTCTCGAATCGCGTCCGCGGTCCGGGAGACGAGCTGTCGGTAGACCTCCAGCAAGATGGAGCGACGACCTGGTTAAGATCGCGGGATCGCAGTGGATGCGGAAAGCACAAGACCGGTCTGAGTGGGGAGCCTTGGGGGAGGCCTATGTCCAGCAGTGGACGTCTTTCGGCGGACATGATGATGATGATGACGATGATGCTTCCACTAAATAAAATTAAAAGATTGTAAATAAAAGAGCGTTTTCAGAGAGTCAAATCAGGCCTATATACATTTAAATCGAAAATTATTTCAATCAACTAAATTCGTCCTAAATAATTTAAAACTAAGCAAAAAGTTTTGTTGATTTTCCAATTCTAAATTTGTATGTTTTAGCCAACTTTCAAAGTTCTGTGTGCTACGGACCGGCAACATTCGCGGCTGGTTGGGCGAAAGCTAACCTATGTTGCCTATATGTTTTGCAACTAAGTTAACTTTGTGATTTACAGAGGATTTCATTTGGCCTTAGCTTTAAAAACAATTTGGTATAGATGGAGAGAAAAGTAATTGAATTATTTACATCATTTGTTTTATTTTAACAAATTACATGAAACATAATTAATTAAAATATGTAGTGTCAGCAATACGCTTTGTTCATAACTAAATTACACGTGATTATGTTTAAAAAAATGTGTTGTAAGTTTTCATAACGTTATTTCATGTGAAAAATATCTGATACCTATTTTAATGTAATAGAAACGAATTCATAGATACTCGTATCATCTGTCTGATAGATGAGATAGCAAGATTCACGTGACAGTGGTGAAACAGTTAGCATTTATCATTTTTTAATGATTTATTAGTATTAACTAGAAATCATGTTTTGTAAATACAGAGGCTGACTGACGGATGACCTGGTTAAAGTCGCGGGTTCACGGCTTAGAGCAAAATGCGGGCTTCCTACGAAAGGGAGTAGCCATTCGCCGCGTTCCCCTCTGTCAAAGTACAAGCCCAACTGGGCATGCGAATTTTATAAAACAAGCCGTGCTTGGATTTCAAACTATACCGAATCGAGTCGCGCGAGTGAACGCTGCAGTGCTAAAAACGCCGAATTGTTCAGTTTTCTGCTGTAAAAAGAAATCTGGGACATCAAGTTTGCAAAAAGATGGTGTTACATTTCACATGTAAGTAAAATTGTTATCTTATTATTGCTATTAAATTACATTTAAACAACAAAGTAGTACATGATTGTCGGATTCGTTTACCAACATCGAGTCCGCTAATCCGTACAAATTTCGGATCGGTCAAGAGATAAATCCGACTTTTCGCCGATAAACAACTTATAGTGATGTTACTGTCAATGTGTGAGTTTTGAGTCATCTGTACACAAATGATTAGTGTATTGTTGGATTATTTATGTGTTAACGTCGTCATTACAGCCAGTTGGCAGTTTTGTTTTTGCATGTCAGCAACAAACCCCGCAACAAACGCCAAAACTATTTACCGCTAAGGCTACTCCCTTCCGGTAGGAAGCCCGCGTTGCTCTAAGGTTCCCGGTGGATGCAAGCCGCTTCCAACCGAGGCAACTGGACTGGAGGTCTATGTCCAACTATGACACAATGATGATGATGATTGTTATTCATCATTGTAACAGCCAGAACACGTCCACTGATGGACATAGGCCTCCCAAGAATGACGTCAAACACGACGAAATAAATAAATCGCTTTTGTGCTACTCGCAACTAAAGACTTCTGTATTAGATCATCCGTCTTTTACCCTACCAACACTTCTAGTCTGTGGTTATTAGTTAAATAGGTATTAATAAGTTCATAGGACAGAAATACAAAGGCAACCACTTCAATATTTAAAACATTTACTGTAAAGAAAACTTCCTATCGTCATTTTCATCAAGAAACGGATCCACAGAATCTGGCTGTTGATTAATAATATGCTTATACAACTGCAGTATACCTAACTTAAAGTCTATCTTCTGCCTTCTGTTCAGCGCTCTCATATCTGGTACTAGGCTCTTTAAGAACAGTAAGTCACTTTCGTCTTCAACTTCTCTTTCTTCTTGAGGACTGAAGTTTGATGACGTTCCCACGGCGCTCGGAGTCGTCTTTTGTTTTTTGGCAAGAGGGACAGAGTCTTCTTCAGATTGATCCGACTCTGAATCGAATTTGACTTCGTAATATTCTTCGGTTTCTTCTTCGTCAGATTGTTTTTCGTTTGTGCTGGAAAAAAAGAAGCACAACTTTTAACTTTTGGAAGGAAGGCCTTTGTTTAAGACAAAACATAACAAGAGTCGCTAGCAGAAAGTGGTATTGGGCAGGCTAACAAGCTTAACCTCCTTAGACCCGACGTAAAATTTATGTTTTCACAATTTGAACCGAACATCAATCAAGTAAAGTTCAATTTTTTTTATTTCCTCAAGTAAGGGGGGGGGAGGTTAAAAGTCGGGTGAATTAAACGATGTTTATCATTGATCCAAATGGATTTTTGATGTCATGTATATAAGTTGGGCCTATAATTAAAACTTGTCATTAGGGGCTGTTTCACCACCCATTAATTAGTTTTAACTGGCGGATAAATGCGATGGGGCGAATGGGTTTGTAGATTTTACTAATCGTATATACTAACAATTTTTTTTGTAATATCAATAATTCATAATTCTAGTACATTGTGTCATGATGAAAAATAAATAATACATAGGTAATTGGTTTCTTTACGTAGTTACTAATCTGATGAAAAAAATAATACATAGTAGCTTTACGTAGTTACTAATAAAAAAAAACATTGTAGCCTTATCTTACGACCTATGGCCTCTCAAGCAGAGGATCGTGGGTTCGAGCCCGGGCTGGCACTTATAAATTTTTCGGAACATACCATGAGGTTTACGGTGAAGGAAAACTTGTGAGGAAACCTGCAATGCTTTGGAAGAAATTCAATGGTTTGTGTGAAGTTTCTAATCCGCACTGGACCCGCGTCGGAACTATATCCCAAGCATCCCATTCTAAGAGGAGGCTTCTGCCTTACAGTAGGACATGAGGTATAATAATATATACGACGAGATGATTTAAGAAAATTATTATGTTTAAGCAAGTTAAAGTCATTGGAATCTTCGAAAAATGCAAGATCATTCAAAAGGAATCAAGATGAAGAACGCAGGTGGTAGGACCTTGTGCAAGGTCCGCCTGGATTGCTACCACCATCTTGCTCGCTAATCCTGCCGTGAAGCAGCAGTGCTGCACTGTTGTGTTTCGGTGTGGAGAGTAAGACAGCCGGTGAAATTACTAGCACTTGCTTGAGGTATCCCATCTTAGGCCTCTAGGTTGGCAACGCATCTGCAATCCCCCTGGTATTGCAGGTGTCTATGGGCTGTGGTGATCTCTTACCATCAGGAGACCCACTTGCTCCTTGGGCATCCAGTCAAAAAAAAAAGATAGCAATGATCGAGTGGATCGTTTACTAACGTACATCGTCATCATCAGCCTATACTTAGTAGTCCACGGCTGGACATTATAATGCCTCCATACAACAACAACAAGCGCCATTACACCCTGTCTTCGGCAACACGCATCCAGCTTCTACCAGCAGCCTTTCGCATATCGTCACTCCACCTGGCCGGAGGACGTCCTACACCAAGCTTGCCGAGAAGCGGTGTCTACTCAAGAACTTGCTTACTCGTATGTACCTACTCCAGCGGTTGTCACTTACCAACATTATACGCTGTAGGTACTTGATTATTGACAAATTAAAAATATGTAAGTACCTGATTTTTCCATAATAAGGCCGCAAAAATTCCAGTTTTTTTGCAAAAACATATTTCTTCCTCTTCATTGATGGTTGCCCAATACTACCGTTCAGTTGGAGGCCCAAGTCTTTCTTGTAATAGTCTCGAATATTATTCCAACGCTTTTTCAATTCCAACACTGAAATAATTTAAATGACCCTTCGTTAAATAATTTATCTACATGCATATCATAACTTCCCTATTATATGTTCAGAAGCGACTATCAAATGGCCTTTATTAAGAAACCTGGTATCTGCGGGTGCATCTTAATGTGAACACATTAAAGTACAGTGCATCTTCATGTTTACATTAAAGTATCGGTAATACTTTTTTTAACAATGCATATCTGTACATATTGTAGAAAACTTATGACATGCATGTAGATAATAATTATTATTATAAATAAAACTTTAGTTTTTTATTATCTGTTTTATTTAAGCTTTGGTAGGTACTTCAAACTAGTTATCAGTAACACTAACTTAAAAATACAGGCCATATCTGAACATATTATAGAAAACTTATGATATGCATGCAGATAAAGTTATGTATGCGGCTATACATAATTAGGCATTATGCACCAGCCACATAAATAACTATTATTGAATCAGAAATTACTTTGCGGAGGTTTGCTTTGGGTGAGCATAGCGATTGTTTTGTTCATTACTCTTTTTTTAAAACAAGTTAATAATAACAACTAAAGGAGGGTTCTTACAGGCGAACAGTGGGGGCACACTTAAAACGTCACCTTTTCACGTACACGCCAGCGCCTCTGGCGACAAAATGATAGCACTAAATTGACAAATGTGTCAAACGTGGACTTGAAAAATTCAGTCTGTCCGCCATCTTTCCGCTGTATGTTGGCTGTCTGGCTTTCGCGGATGATTTTTAAGTTTATCTGATTTTTTGCTGTTTTCTTCAAGTTGTATTACATTGCTCCGCTTGGGTGACCAAGTGAAGTGACCACCATAAACTCGTTTGCATTCCGGCCTCGCGATGTAATGCAATTTGTGCAATTTTCTTACAGGTCCAAATTGGGCTTTATAATAAATAATAATAATAATAATGGACCGATTTGAATGCGGTTTTTTAGTT
>NC_133500.1:6667373-6668468 GCF_025370935.1 Choristoneura fumiferana
CCCCGACGGCGATGACTGCAGCCCGTCACCCGCCGCTAAACACGCTGGGCCGGTCCACTTCGTCTCAAATGTACCCCTAACCGCCGCGCTCTCGGAACGGTTCAACCTTAGTTTCCTGTGTCAATTAACGCTCCCAGCTCCCACGACAATATAAGTAATTTCTGTTGGTGATCGGAGTTACCAGGGACCATTTTAATTAGGATTTTTGAGAAACAAAATATCGTTTTCATCACTTAAGCTCTGAAAGTAGGTTGCATTTAACTTGAAATCCGTGTTGTAACAGTAGCTTAACTCGCGGTTCAGCCTAGCGTTGTAAGACCCACGTCAAATTTGTAATGTCAGAATTTTAAACATAATATCAGTGACACTTGCTTAGACGTATATCCATAGTGTACACTGGTTCTGAGTTTAGACAAAATGGCAGATGATCCCCCAACAATTCACAATCTTTTGATCCGTCTGACCTTCAGTTCTATCAGTACTGTGGCGACACAGAAACGCCTATTTCTTTGTTGAAATTGTGTTCTACAATGTTCAATTCTGTTCTGTGTCTATTTTTATACGTTAATGATCTACTTATTTCTTACATTTAAATACAAAATAATTGTCGATTTTTGCATAATTGCGTATACACATAACGAATTCTCCTGGTAACTCCTTTGTCACCGAAACTCATGTTTTATTTGATCTTGACATTAAAATGTTTTAGATATTAAAATGTGCTTTTATTAACATTGTTATAATCAACTTTGTATTGGTATGTTTGGGCGACATGAAATTATTTGAATGGCTGGCCATTCTATGTTATGATATTTGATATTGCCTAAAAATGTAGAAACATCATAAACGAAATCGGATACACCAACGTAGTAATTACCGATTTGTTTGCCCAGACATTTCAATACACTAAAACGCGTTATATCAAGCGTTGAAATACAATTATAGCGTTGGGTTTAAGGTTTTTATTTCATTCAGTATCATAGATTTAGTATGTTACTACCGTTATATCGGCCGTAAAGTAACTTAGACGAGACTTGAAAAATTGTTAGTTTTGCGTGTTAGCAAGAAAAGCAAGCATTACATACATTAACGAGT
>NC_133500.1:6668568-6694798 GCF_025370935.1 Choristoneura fumiferana
AAAATCCCCCAGGTAGTTTTATCGATAAAATAGTGGCACATTTGAGCGGACCCCGGCTATCAGTCAAGAGCGACCTATTCGCACTTGATTTATCGATGTTTGCCTTGCCGATTTGCTTACTACGCTTTCTTGGTGTACAAATAATCTAGCAAATTTGCTTTATAAATAAATTTGTTTTTGAGTACGTGCTCAAAGATTTCTTATGGAGAAAAGATCTATATTTAACATATAATGAATAAATTCAAATTGGATTACCTAACTTAAATCTGCGTGTATTAAGCAACGTCCACAATGATGTGGGATGTGCTTTTTAACCCACGACGCAAAAGAGGGGCGTTATAAGTTTGACAGCTATGTGTGTCTGTATGTCTGTGTGTCTGTGTCTGTCTATTTGACTGTGGCACCTAAGCTCTTAAACAGGTAGACCGATTTGAAGGCAGTTTTTTTAAATTTAAAAGCAGGTTTTCTAGCGACGGTTTTTAAACATGTGTTATTAAAATCGGATCAGCCGTTTTTGAGATATTGAACTTTGAAGTGACAAAGTAGGGGATTTTACAACTTTTTGTTGGTTAGGTTAAAATATTATTAAGTTGAAGTTAAAATATCTTCATTTTTAGGCTACACCAAGTACCTACTATTACCGACCAAATCTTATGGATCGGTAATAAAATATGCAAGTACATATATAAAATGCTTTACCGACTCATAAAAAGTGTATAATATTCACAGAATTTACAGGAATTTACCTATTTGACTATAAAATAGGTGGATGCAAGTGGCGAGTTGTCGTTCATTGTGTCATTCTAAGGGGGAGGTCTTTGTTCAGCAGTGGACGTCTTCCGGCTGATGATAATGATGATAAAATGTCAGGAATGACGAAACATTCCGTATGCCCAACTCCCTCCCCCCTCTTCTTCTTCTAGTCCTAATAATGTTGTAGGTGTCTACGGATGGCGGTGATCACTTACCATCAGGTGACCCGCATACTCGTTTGCCAGCTATTTGATAAAAAAACAAATTATTAAATATTATAATATATAATAGGTCACCTGTATAGCCTCCTAAGTTCTCGCGTTCTTAGTTAGTTCATTGATATGGACCTCCGCAAAGTAACGCCTGATACAAAAATTATGTACTTAGCAGACTGATTAAGCTTGTTAGACGGTTGTTAAGAAGTATGATTCATAAACGCTTGCTAGCAGTCTGCTAGTTGTTGAGCTGCTGATAGACGGATAAGACGTGTTTTGAGGCCATCTTGACAAATCAAAGACAAAAATGGCCTCATTGATAATTAAAAAAAAATTGACAGCAGTGACAGCAAATTAGCAGGAAAAAAAATAAAAAGCGAGATGTTTGTTTTCCCGCCATTTCCGATCCGCATGTTTATGTTGTCGCCGTAAAAGCCGTAAAAAGCCGTAAAGTAGCAGTAATAAATACCTAATTTAGAGGATTTTTAAATAAGTATAAATTCCTGAAAATAAATTATCCTGATTTTTTTTTAATCTTTGCGTAACCCTGCCATTCACTAAAATATCTTCGGTATGGTTTTTTGCTCTTGTCAAAGTCAGCTGTTCAAACTTGTGGTGGCCATTTTGTGACTTAGCAGGGAGATAAAGGAGGGCCTACGGTCCTCTAACTTTAGCAGGGCCTTGATCGACTGATTAGCGCTAACAGACGTTTATGAATCATGTTTTTTAGCATCGGGCCTTCAAGGAGCCTTCAAGGAGGCTCTAACTTTTTATGAATAAGGCTGTTAGTTTGTTAAAAAATTTCAGGACTCAGGAGGATAGATTAGACCCTTTGATAGATCTGTCAAACCTACTTAACCCAGATTAGTTGTCTATCCTGGCACGATAAGGTAAACTTTGATTTGGGTCCTCGGGTACACTTTGCTTTCACGTAAATAAAACGTCCATTCGTTTGAGAGTTACGGTGCCACATGCAAACAGACAGATATTGGAGTCAAACTTGTAACACCCCTCTTTTTGCGTCAGGGGTTAAAAATAGTCATTTCCTGCCGTCTTTACGTTTAGATCTTTTGAACTAAACGACAGATTTAAATGCATTGTTCACCATCAGTTAGGTATTTTTTCACGGAAAGTTTATAAGTATATTATGTTACATAATATATTTACTAGCGATGCCCGGTTTTATGCGGGTGCAGTTTTTGGGATATGGAGCTGAAAAATGTGATGTGCTTTTGATTTAAGACCAATTGTTGAAAATTGACCCCCAGCAAAGCCGAGGTGGATCGCTAGTTAGAAATAAATACATAATAATTTTACTATACATTATGTATCAGAACGAAAGGCAAAGAAAGAGACCCGTTAATGTTTAGACCACAAATATGATTATGGTGCCTGGCTTATGGAAATTTTGCATCTTTTTGTGGTAGAAAAAAAAACCGGCGAAGAGCGTGTCGGACACGCCCAAAATAGGGTTCCGTAGCCATTATGAAAACATTAAGTAATATTTTTCTAAGGATTTCGTATTTTATACGGAATCTTCCAAGTTTAGGTATATTTTATACCTTAGGCTGCTATTTACTGATAAACTACTAAGAATTCTCAAGCAAACTCGGCCGCTATAGATTTGCTTAAAAGTTTGATATACTTACTACCATCCTGAATTTTTTCAAATTTTTCCACCCACCGGTTTAGATTTTAGAGGGGGGGATGCTCGATTTTAATGAAAATTTGCACTTTAAAGTTGAATATTGAATCAAAAAATCGTCTTAGCAAACCCCTAATGGTTTAAAAGACCTATCCAACGATACCCCACACTATAGGGTTGGATGAGAAAAAAAAACACCCCCACTTTAGGTACATCTATGGAGGTACCTATCCTAAAAAATTTTTTTTTTACTTTTAATTGTACCATTTTTGTCGGCATACTTTACCTATATATCCGTGAAAAATTACAACTTTCTAGCATTGATAGTCCCTGAGCAAAGCCGCGGACGGACAGACAGACAGACAGACAGACATGGCAAAACTATAATGGTTCCGTTTTTGCCATTTTGGCTCCGGAACCCTAAAAATGAACGTACTGCGGTCATAGTTGAAATTGCAGTAATCTGATATGTGGATTGGTTTTGATTAGTTTGTTTACGTTAATAAACAGCGTCATACTGCTTCTACAGGATGTTACAAGAATATTTAACCGACTGCAAATAAGAGGACTTAAAGTCATGTTGAGATTGAGCAAATTAAAAAAGCAACAAAGTTAATAAAAAGTTTACCATCAACCAGGTGTCAACTTTGCCTTTCGTTCTGTTACATACTGTATTAATATACCGTCGGTGTAGACTTTACCATCTGATTATGTAATATCTTCATCGTACCGTATAAAGTCAACAATAACGCTAAATACTTTCAGCCCTTTCAAATAACGCTCAAGGTTATTCATAATTTATTTCACATAATTTATTTTCTCATAAACCTGCTTTTCACTTTGTTCTCGGGAATAAATTTGACGATCAATTCATTCGTTAGGAAACGGGCGGCCATTTTCTGTTATACTTCATTCCAAATGCTATACAAAGATTCGACACAACGCATTTTATTATTAACTAGCTTTTATGTGAACCATTATATTATCTGCCATTTGAATTGGAATTTCGGGATTCACTCAATCTTCACGAGGATTCCCAAGAATATGCGTCTTAGTCTTCACTATTGCTGCATAAATAAATTGCAAAAGTAAATCTGTCTGCCTGTATACTTGTAGCATCTTCACGATAAAGCCGCTGAACGGATTTATGTATTTATTTATTTAATATAGGTAATCGAAACAAATAAATACAATGAACTTATTATGCCACAATTGGAAAACCCACTCGGGGTTTATGTAATAGTAGGCGACTTACAGCGGCTCAGTACAAATATGATAATGTATTTGGTAGTATGAAATTTAATATGAAGATAGTAGGAGACCCTGGCAAAGATATAGGACAGCTTTATATGATAGAGGTGCACAGCACAGTTCCCGCGGGACACTGATGAACGAATTCTTCCCGAGTCTTGAGTCCCGGGCTAGGCGCTAGTAATAATGAACTTTATTTATTTCGACGAATCAGTTATGGTCATTTAACAATGTCTTAGCCATCCAAGTGCAAGACAGACTTAAGCACCGAGCGTTCAACACAGTATGTATCAATGATTGTCCAGGTGTCAGCAGAACCAAATATTCTTCAACATGTATTTATTTATATGTAATAGATTTGCGGTTTCGTCCTGCTGCTATTTTTTTTTGTTATTTGTCTAATGTTATTTAGAGTGAAGTATAAGAACGAAACAGTAAAGGTTATTGTAACTAAATTGGTGAAAATATGGTACACGCGACTATAATCTTTAGTAAATAGTTATTTGTATGTAAACGTCTTATTGTTGGACATTGATTTAGCAGCACAATATTATTTAGGTAGGAGCAAGTCTTCGCAGCAGCAATACGTGCTTTACATAACTTCATTCTGGCAACATTAAAAATCAATCTAGCAAGCAGCAATCTAAATCAAAATTTAATTGAAAATGTAAAGCTAGGTCAATGCACTTTCACACGAATACGCGAATCAACTAATTGTGTTGTAGGATGTCATTTTTAAAATTACCTATGTCACACTCAACAGAATTCTAAACCGCTTAACTTGTTATCTTCTTTTTAGTTGTTTTTAAGGCAGTCAGTTCTTTAAATTTATTTTTTCTTAAGTAACGAAGAACTACCGTAAAAAGAAAATTGGCCCACTCTCCATACAAAATGACCTATTATTGCATACAGTTGAGGGCCAAATTTTTTGCCGCTCATTATAACTATTATGACTTTAAGAGGCTCTGTATAAGAACGGCTCTCACACAGTGATGTGTTAGCTCTTGTGAACTGTCCTAGTTTGGGTCTAGGTCAATTAGTATCACTTATCCCATGATATTTATCATTTTATTTTATTTATTATCTCATGTCTTCTTGCTAACACAAAACAACCAAATGAAACAATAAATATGGTAAATGGGAGCCTTAAATTCTACCTCCAACCAACCTTTATTCCTATGCAAATTAGTTTTATCGTGCAATTCCGGTATACTCGCATGGTGTGATGTTGCATTAATTTACGAGATTGGCCTTTTTGTAGGCAACAGGTACGTAATGGGCTTTGATAAGGTCGGCCGTTGTACTAATGGGAGAACAATAAAATAATGTTTGGAGAAATAACCATTGTAATACATGTTCAAAAATATTTTTTTAAAATTTCATTTTTGTTTCATGCTTATTTTGCTGACTACCTATACGTTTGGCGTAGAGTTGCGTCCGCTCGGTCTTTAAAGGGAGCGCTCCGATCTCGGTCAATCGGTCAAATGAACTAGTTCGGTCTTTTAGTTCCTTTAGCTCCGAGCGGCTCCGACCGAAACAGGGAAAGGGAAAGGGAAGGGCGTGAGTTTAGACTCGAATCGGTCATGAACTGAACTGGAAGCTAAAGATCGGAATGTTAAAAAATAAGGAGTATAATAAAAATATTACGTTGTATTCAGATAAAAAAAAACAAATATTTATTTGTTTTTGTAGTGTTTAGTTTCGTTTAACCGGGTTTCTAAGTATGGTTCTTTGGTATCATCAAACAAGCGGGCAATGTACAATGTAAAATAAATGCGTCTCTCTCGCACTTGAGCAGGATACGCTTTGAAATAATACTATTTGTCTCGTTCACATCGACCGAGCACCGCGCCATGCCGTCCGCTCTTTACCTATTCGTGTCCTCGTTCACTCGCTCACTCCCAGATCCCGCTCCGTTTTAGCTCCGGAGCCAAAGGAGCGCGGACCGAGACCAAGACCGAATGAGATCTTTTAAGAGGAACTAGTTCTTTTCGGTCTGCGATGGGAATTCATTCTTTTTAGTTCTTAGTTCAGGACCGACTTAAGCCTAGTTTGGCGTAAAAAAAACCTCTATGTGTTATCTACAAGCTGTGGGAGCTAGACTTTTGTTTGAAGGCATTCTAGCCGTTACTAAAATAAATAAAGTTTCATTAAAGTTCGGTATTATATCATTTTATAGAGAAAACTTTCAAGTTGATAACAATAATTTGATTCCATCGCGAAAGAACGTCTCGAAAGTATCCAACAAAAAAAAATCCCAACTTTACTGCGAAATAATTTCATTTTCGATTACGTAAGATTCCTATAAAATAGAGGTATGTCTTACAAGGTTATCTCTAAATCAATTGACGACATTAACAGGCGATTTTCTATATAATCGAAACCAAGTCATTGGCAGCATATGCCAGCCTAATTGCCAATTTGGATCATCCTTTGTAGTGACAGATTAACTTACATGGCACTATAATTAAAATCAATTAGCTAGGATCAAATGCGAGGAATCAGAGTGTTTGAGGATCATCTAGTTTAGAATTATTATAGGGATTATACAGATTCGTAGGTGTCGCAGATCATTCAATAATTATTTTAGTCGATGTGTGTGTGAGATGAGTGTTTATGACATTATATCAATTAATAACAGCATCATCATCATCACCAGCCAGAAGACGTCCACTGCTGCATAAAGGCCTCCCCCTGAACGCCACAACGAACGACAACTCGCCACTTGCATTCACCGGTTGCCCGCATCCTCACGATGTCGTCAGTCCATCTAGTGGGAGGCCTGCCAACGCTTCTTCTTCCGGGTCCACTTCCGGTGCCACTCGAGGACTTTTCTATCTCAACGGTTATCCACGTCCTTCGAACGATGTCGCCCGCACATTAAAATTTGACTCTCACTTCAACTTGCATATTTTTCCAGCTATGTCGGTGACTTTAGTTCTTCGACGAATTTCCGTATTCCGAATTCTATCGCGCAAAGAAACTCCAAACATGGCTCTCTCGATCGCTCATCCTGTGACGCTGAGCCTCTTCAAGGTACCAACTGTGAAAAGGCCACGTCTCCAAGCCATAGGTCACTACGGGCAGTACACACTGGTCGAAGACTCTAATCTTCAGGAACTGGGGAATATAAAAAAAAAATGTCAATTCAGTCATTAAAAAAAAACTGGCGAGGTTTTTAGGGTTCCGGAGCCAAAATGGTAAAAACGGAACCCTTATAGTTTCGCCATGTCTGTCTGTCTGTCTGTCTGTCCGTCCGCAGATTTGCTCAGGGACTATCAATGCTAGAAAGCTGTAATTTTGCACGGATATATTGATATATTGTAAACTATGGCGACAAAATGGTACAATAAAAAATAAAATTAATGTTACTTCCCATAGACGTAAAGTGGGGGTGAATTTTTTTCTCATCCAAACTTGTAGTGTGGGGTATCGTTAGATAGGTCTTTCAAAACCATTAGGGGTTTGCTGGAACAATTTTTCGATTCAGTGATTTGTTTGCAAAATATTCAACTTTAAAGTACAAATTTTCATTAAAATCGAGCGTCCCCCCCCCTCTAAAATCTAAACCGGTGGGTGGAAATTTTGTAAAAATTCCGAATGGTAGTAAGCTTATCAAACTTTCGAGGAAAACTATAATGGCTAAGTTTGCTTCATAATTATTAGTAGTTTAAGAGTAAATAGCAGCCTGAGGTATAAAATATACCTAAACTTGGAAGATTCCGTATAAAATACGAAATCTCTAGAAAAATATTACTTGATTTTTTCGTTATGGCTACGGAACCCTATTTTGGGCGTGTCCGACACGCTCTTGGCCGGTTTTAAATATTAGCACTCAGCATAAGGGTGGTTTTCACACGCACCATCTCGATGATTGGTGCTCTTCCACGTGCGGTTTAAACGTTCCTTTCTACCTCGCACGTGTTAAATATGGAATGGACCCGCTGCTGGGGTTTTCCATCTAGATATGATTTGGGCACCTTCAAAAGGCGAGTGTATCGCCTATTGCAAGGCCGGCAACGCACCCCAGTCCTAATAATGCTGTAGGTGACCATGGCCAGCTCGGTTCCAAGCTGTTCGATAAAAAAAATCTAAATCTAATAAACAAACAGTGTGTTAGCGGCAGCCAAACTTTTTTCAAGGGAGATTAAAGTAACTTATTGTGTTCTGTAACTTAATCATAACAATAATTTAATTAATAGACTAAAATTCAGACTTTGTTAACTTTCTAACTAAATTAGCAGCAAAGTAAATTGTCAAGAAAGTGTAAATGACAGCCGACAAAATACTTTGATTGTTTATTAATAGTATGTTAGGTTTTAGTAAATCGTAAACCTGATAAAATATGCGCAAAACATTCAGTACCTTTTAGCACAAATGATAGAAAAAAACACCTTCTTTCAAGCTTTTACTTAATCTTTCCCTAATTCCGAAGACAGTGTCATCGTATAATTACAAACCCCTTTAGCCGGACACGAGGCTTCCTCAACTTTTTTTATAATTTTCCTGTTCATTTACCCCTCGTTATTCCAGCCTCGTCTTGGCCCTTTCAAGTTCTAAGAATTAATTAATCGTTAGGGAACATGATATTTTTAAGTGGCCACGGATAATAAATATTAATTTAGATTAAATCTAGCAGATTATAAAGCTGTTTTTTTTTGCGAACAGTAGGTTGAGTGAACAGTATATTAAGACACCTAGATAGAAAGAAAGAGAGGTTTTTTTAGGTTCCATCAGTACAGTAATAAGACTAAAACACTGAAACTAACAAGAAAACTAAGTTACGTGGTGACACGACAGGACACCAAAGAGGGCCTCCACGAAGCATGTCTGCAATACAACACAATACGTTCCGCCCGGATGGCTACCACCATCTTGCTCGCTAATCCTGCCGTGAAGCAACAGTGCTTGCACTGTTGTGTTTCGGCGTGGAGAGTAAGACAGCCGGTGAAATTACTCGCACTTGAGGTATCCCATCTGGTGCTGCAGATGTTTATTTGCGGTGGTGATTTCTTACTATCAGGCGCATGTCAAAACTGTTAAAAGGACTTCACTAGGGATGGATTATACTTGCTAAATCGCGTACCAGGGCCTAAAAGTACGTCCATCTTCTCATACCAGGTGCAGAAACCAGGTATCAAAATACTTTCAAAGTATTTTCTGTCCAACGCAACGAGTCGAATGCTTGCAAGTTTAAATAAAAACCTTGTTGTTATACAGATAAGATTCAAAATATTCCAATCAAGACGAAAAATACTTTGAAAGTATTTTATTTCACGTATAAGCACAATCTGAACCTTATGTGAATGAATATAAGATATAATTTTGCATTTTGGAATTTTGAGGTTACTTTGAAGGGACAGTATACTGTAATGGAACATACTTTCAAGTCTTGCAAGTATATCGGGTCGGTACCTGGTTGGTATACTTGCAAGGAAATACCTGTATCAAAACCTGGTAACGTAAATATGCACCATCTCTAGACTTCACGATACTGGCGCCGACTAGTTTGTCTGTCACAGGAACCCACATGCCAAGAAATGGTTCCAAAAAAATACTGAATAAATAACAGTAGGGAGTAGGTACTCCAAAATATTAAGAAACTAGGTTTCGCTCACGTGGAATTCAGCTATCGTGCGCTGTTCCCTCGGGAACTGTGCATTTTTCCGGGATAAAAAGTAGCTTATCTCACACTATGGCCCATAAACTATCTCTATGTCAAAAATCACGTCGGTCCTTTGCTCTTTTTTGACGTGAAAAGCGGACAAACATACAAACACACACACTTTCGCATTTATAATATAAGTATATATTAAGAAAGTCATGACGGACAGTTTGATTTAAAAATAAAATTTTAATCGTTTATTTTTATCGAAGACTAGTTTTGATTCATAATGAAAATCTCAATCCAAATTCAAAGAACAACAAAGAAAACCTTTTTTCCTCAATAAGGAGGTCTTATTTTTATTGTAAGCTTTTAATGGAAATCATCGTTTATTCAATAATGCAGATTTCATTTAAGCTAGTCGAAAATCTGAGGGAAAAGTAATATTTTCGAGGAAATGAAAATGTTAAATATATTTATGGAGTTTTTTTTAGAACATACACATTAAACACACAAATTCGGTATGTAGATAGCTGGACGTCTGGAATAACACATACATTTTTAGGCTACTTTTTAGGGTTCCGGGGCCAAAATGGCAAAAACGGAACCCTTATAGTTTCGTCAAGTCCGTCTGTCTGTATGTCTGCCTGTCCGTCCGTATGTCACAGGCATTTTACTCGAAAACTACAAGATGTATATCAATGAAATTTGAAGTATACGCTATTTAGTTTTGTAGTTAAATTACAAAACTAAATATTTATAGGTTGCACGTAACAGAAATTGAAAAAAAAAATTTTTTTTAACTCGCATCAGCGTGTGGCACATAGTTCGGAAGCTCTTTTGAAAAGATAGTAAGGTTTCTCAAAAACTTTTTTGATTAAGTGAATATTTCCGGAAATAATCGCTCCCAAAGTAGCAAAACTTGTGTCCCCCCTCTATCTTGTAAACCGTTTGTCCAAAAAAATATTCAAAAAATATGAAAAGGTAACGCTTAATAAATACTTTCAACGGAAATTGGTTTCAACATGATCGGATACCGTTTTTGAGTTTTTGCCGAAAAACTGCGCTTCTCAACAAAAGGACGTAAGTGCCGTGAAGATACGCTCTTTTTCTAGTAACAGATTTTAAGACTGAAGTAAGTTTTTTAATTGTGTTATAACGAACATAATATTACTTGATTTTTATCGTAATGGCTTCGGAACCCTATCTCCCTAACGCTCTTGGTCGGTTTTTATTCCGATATTCCCACGGAATAGGATAACATCTCGAAATAACAACCGCTGGGCTTAGAGTCATGAAATTTGGTATGTAGGTAGCTGCACGTCGATATTCCCACGGGATAGGGATAAAATCATGAAATTTCAACCGCTGGGTTTAGAGTTGAAATTTTGGACAGTTGTTCTTAACACAACCTCAATGAACACTGACCATGATATAAATTTTGGGAATTTCCAGGGGAATTGTATAAAATCCTGGAATTTCAACTGTACCGAAGCCGCGGGTAAACTCTAGTGTTACATAAAATTTAGATTTACGCGGTATTGTTGTATAAGCGACGATATACACTTATATCAAAACAAAAACGTCATCCACGTATGCATAAGCTAAGACAAAATGGCCTCAAATCGTGCACAAGTCGAGCGAAACAGACAAACAGACTTGAACGTTTCAAAGCGTCTGCTGTATTGTGGGGCTAAGATCGTTTGAAGAGTAAACAGGGGAGGTACAGACGAGTAGAAAAGTGTTATGATTTTAGGAAAAGTATTTATAAACTTTTATAGCTATTTAATATGGCAATTCTAGGCTTATCTCTAGTTTCAGACTCCTAGGCCTCAGTAAAGAGAAAAGGGCTGTTTAGTCATTGAAGTTATAAAGAGGAAATGTAAAATTTGAGTTTTTTTTTGTTTTATTTACCTTTATGTTTACACAATCACAACACAATGTATGGAAACAAAATCATGTCAATCAAACAATTCATGTGCGGAATTACATTTGAATTTACCACGAGCTTTACGGTGAAGGAAAACATCGTGAGGAAACCTGCACAACCTGAGAAGCAATTCAATGGTGCGTGTGAAGTTCCCAATCCGCACTGGGCCCTCGTGGGAACTACTGCCCAAGCTCTCTCATCTGAGAAGGCCTGTGCCCAGCAGTGGGACGTATATAGGATGGGATGATGATGATGATGATGTATGGAAACATTCAAATACAATTACTATAATGTTTTAAAAACCGGCCAAGTGTGAGCCGGACTCGCGCACGAAGGGTTCATTTAAATAAATAAATAAATATCACGGGACAATTCACACCAATTGACCTAGTCCCAAAGTAAGCTTCATCACTGATTTTAAAAAAGATCGTACCTCAAAATCGATGTTTTTTCTGAGTGAACCTTACGTGTAACTTTATTTAAGGATCAATTTTGTTGACATATTGATGTGAGTTACTAGATTTTTCAAAGTAATGATGATTTATTCATCAGACTCAGCCATGAAATCCTATCAAAATCACACCTTCTAAAATATTTCAAATTGATTTTAAGATACCTTGTATAAAAGGAAAATGCGAAAAATAAAAAATATTAACACTTTCGCTCGCGCCTGTACCATCACGCATTCTACATGCATGTTTACGTTAACAGGTACAGTCGCGAGCACCGTGCAATAGCGTGTTTAGCGTCGTCGTAATATTAAACAAAGCGATTTGCATGCGCTAACGTCAAATATTTAAAAACTGTTTTTTTTTGGAAATTTGTATAAATCGCGTGTGGAAACAGTTGGATCTTTGGAATAACATGCAGCCTACTTCTCTCTCTCTCTCTCTCACACACACACACACACACACACACACACAAACACACACTAGTGCTAGAATTGCCTACCCGTAAGAAAGCCATCAATCCATGTTAATGTTTTTGTTTTACATTTTCAATCTAACTCATCAATATGATCCATATCATATCGTCCGATCACAGTTATACACGAGTATTTTAGCTTCTTCATACTACGGGTTAGGTACAGTCAAGCTGGGCATCAAACACATTCGCATCTGCTTGTAAATTCCATCTCGGACGCCTTTGTACGCGCACTTCCGAGCTGCGATTGTACGATATAACGGTGCCGAGGAAGAAGGAGGTAACTAGTTAGTTTTCTTTTTTTTTATATGATTATGACCTCCAGAGGACAACTTTTCTGTGTCTAGTAGATTTTGTCGTTTTTCGGTAAAAAAACTAGAAAATGAAATATAAAAGGCAATGGTGGACGAACGACGGCAGGGCAAATCCAAGAGGTGACTAAAGATAAATGTGAAATAATAATATTTTTCTTAAAGTCATGACAGACATCAAAGATGGTGACGTCATATCGTTTTAGCATCTAATTGTTTTAAATATAATTATACCGTTTTGGCCATTTGACAGGAGCAAATAATTGAAACAGAGATCGTACTCGTCAAACTGAACGACATTAGTTCAGCGACTTTTAAAAATAATTGAATATTTAGATTTTCTCTTTTTCATACGAATTAAATAGTTTTAACAATGTACGCCATCTTAGAGCCCAATAAATTGACACTGCCTACAAACATCAAAAATGTTGCTTTAAGTAAGTACATTGCTTTTTTTTAAAGTGAATTTAAATAGCTGATTGACAACAGGGCTATTGGCTGGTTTTTAACATAACAGAACATTGTTATTTCAATACATGTCAGAGGAACGTAAGCATTTTTACGTGAATTTTGAAATAATACGGCAAAAAAGACACTTTCGGCGTTATTCTCATGGCTACTATTTATAGGTATAGTATGCAATGAGTAATACTGCCTTGCACTGAATTAACTGCGGCACAAACAATCCTTATCTTGACTGAATGAAAAAATGAAATTGAAAATAATTTATTGCATATAAAACTTATAAACCAGAGTCTACGGCTCTGGATCCTGAGCTAGGAGTCCATGTGTTACAGGATCCAGGTAGGAAATAAGACCGATTAAAACATGTGTTACATAACTACTACTAATTACTTCCTGCTACTGCTTATATACTATAACCTAACTAAGATTATTAACTGACTGACTGAATGACTGACTGACTGATTATTTACAGACAACGCACTGAAGCTAGAAGCTTTAAATTTGATAACACACACACACACACACACACACACACACACACACACACACACACGCACGCACGCACTCACCCACCCACACCACACACACACACACACACACACACACACACACACACACGCGCACGCATGCACAGTTTTGAAATATAAATCAGCGCTGGGTATATACTCGTACCACCAATCTAGCATCTAGAATCTAGCTGAGACTGGCACCCATTGCCTACATAAGCCAGTTATTGTTTTGTTTTAATTTGTATATTTTATGTGTTTTTATTTTTTTTTGGTGTGGTAGTTTGAAACTTTCTAAAATTGTGTGAATAAGTTAAGATGTGGCAATAAAGATATTTTTTTTTATAAACAATATACCTTAGAGGCAAAGAGGTGTACCTACTAAGAAAAGATTCTCCGATATTCCCGCGGGGTAAGAATTTAATTTTATATTTTTGTTTTGTTTTGTCATGATTAATGATACGAGTATCAACTGTACGATAATGATATTAGTTACCTATCTGCGGGAACGCAGTTGCGGATAAAATCTACAAATTTAACTAATGGACTATATTAAAAATGTTTTTTAGGGTTCCGGACTCGAAAGGAAAAAACGGAACCCTTATAGGATCACTTTGTTGTCCGTCCGTCTGTCCGTCTGTCAAGACCTTTTTTCTCAGGAACGCGTGGAGGTATCAAGCTGAAATTTATATCAAATACTCAAATCTACTTGGAGCCTTGGAGCTGTAAAAAAATCAATGTTCTAAGCCAACGCAATCAAAAGATACAGCCGCTTATGCCGCAAATTTCCGCAAATTTTCGAAACTCGCAAGGGAATCAAAACCTACAGGGTACTTCCCGTGAACTTAGAATCTTGAAATTTGGTAACCGTAAATTTTAAGATTGGTTTTTTGGATTTTTTTCGTATTTTTTATTTCAATTCCAAATTTTTACTTTTACGGTCATCCCGTAAAACCTAAATTGAAAATAGACCAACAGTGGTGTAGCGGTATAGCACGCGGTACGGAATACCGAGGACCTGGGTTCGATTCCCAGTGTTGGTCTTATTTTTCTGGTTTTTCTGTGCATCTATATTTCAGTTTGTATTTTCAATTTACCGTAAATTTTAGTTACATCATGTTAAAATAAAAATATTTTTAATAATTTTAAAGTTACTACCTACAGGTTTGTACGGAATCCTCGGTGCGCGAGTCCGACTCGCACTTGGTGAAACAGACCACCTGGCAGGCTAGACTGACTTTATTATGTATAATGGTAGTATTTTTATAAACGATTGACAGCGGTATACATGCCGGAGCACAGATTGCTCCCGACAGCCTGAGCGGCTGGAACTATCTATGTAATCTAATTATAAGCTCTACAATAAATCTGAGTACCTACTGAAGAAATATCCATTTTTATTTGAACTGAGTTTAAAGTCACGCGCGTAGATCCCCATTACCTAAGCTCTTACCAAGTTACAGTCCCCACATTACTGTTGTTGTTAGATGATTGCATTATTCATTTGTAGCACTTTCGTAGCTCGTCGTGCTACGAGTACGCTGCTACGACATAGCCTAATGTGCTACGAAAAGTAATGGATTGATAAGGCTGATCTAGAAGGTTCTTGAATGGCGTCCGCGGACCAGGAGACGAGCTGTCGGTAGGCCTCCAACAAGATGGAGCGACGACCTAGTTAAGATCGCGGGATCGCGGCGGATGCGGAAAGCACAAGACCGGTCTGAGTGGAGAGCCTTGGGGGAGGCCTATGTCCAGCAGTGGACGTCTTTCAGCTGACATGATGAAGGCTGATCTGGCATGAGGGCGGTAATTGTCTAACTTACGGGCGGTCATGATCGTATTTTTTCCTCGAATTAAACAATTATATTTATAGATCCAAGTTAATAAACTAAGTTTACGAACGCTGACTTACAAGTTACAGGCCTCGTCTAGTTTGTGAGTTAGGTTTCAACTTGTTTAATTGTGCAATGTTAAACCTTACTTTGTAGGTTTTTATTTCCTATCTTGTGCAATTTTGTCTTAATTAATAAATATTTTATTATTAAATAAAAGCCTTTTTAAAAAGACTAGCCTTATTAGAACGAATTGTTTTTCGCTAGCCATTTCCGTTCGACTATCTATAAAAAAATCTCCAAGACTTTAAATTTGAGCTCAAAGGTCTTTTCAGGCACTAGTAACACAAAACTTTAAATGTGTCGCTTACACACACACGTTTCCTTAAAACCCAAAAGCTTAAAATAATTAAGATATGCCCTAGTAACAATAAAGGCACACGAGGCCCACAAACGACGTAACAACAATACTAACATAACATAGTTATGGTTTTGTTCTCAGCCGCAAGCATTAATGTCACAGTAGATAAAGGAAAAACAGTAAATCAAGTGCTGTCTGAGATATCCTAATATGATTTTGGGTGAAACTAATAAGAACTTTATTATTTTTAATTTAATTAACTTTTTTTTTTTTTTTTTTTATTCGACTGGATGGCAAACGAGCAAGTGGGTCTCCTGATGGTAAGAGATCACCACCGCCCATAAACATCTGCAACACCAGGCGTATTGCAGACGCGTTACCAACCTAGAGGTCTAAGATGGGATACCTCACGTGCCAGTAATTTCACCGGCTGTCTTACTCTCCACGCCGAAACACAACAGTGCAAGCACTGATGCTTCACGGCAGGATTAGCGAGCAAGATGGTGGTAGCAATCCGGGCGGACCTTGCACAAGGTCCTACACCTGCTTTGCAACTTTTTATGATCACACAATGCCTGTATAATATAAAACAAAATAAAGGTAACTAAAACTACATAGTGCTGTCTGAAACATGTTGCTCACAATGTCTCTTTGATACTCAAAGTCAAAACATTTTGCTATTTAAAGAACTCATCAACGTCGAAAAATTTAGCACCGGTTCGAAAAAAAAGACATAAAAACGTAAGTTGTAGTTCGGAAGAAAATAAATTAGTCGTGCTAATTTTTTTTATTAGCCTAATTAAGGTGTCCCGCTGCTGGGCTGTGATGTTATTAATACAATTCAATGAGCATTATTGTTATTAAACTATAGCCCTCAATAAATTAACTTACTTAAAAATTTAAATCATCATCATCATCAGGTGGAAGACGTCTTCTGATGAACGTAGGTTTCTCCCATGGAACGCCACAATTAACGACAACTCTTCACTTCATTGTAACCACCGGTTGCCCGTAACTCTCGCGATGTCTAGTAGCCACTACACATCTTTCTCCCTCAACAGTTATCTGTTCTTCGAGCGATATGGCCCATCCATTGCTACTTCAACTGTCATATTCTACTAGCTATGTCGATAACTTTGTTCATCAGTGAATTCCCTATCACTTAAAGAAACTCCGAGCATCATTGCCTTCGTAGTTCGTTGCAGGACTAACAGAAAGTCGGATGTTTTGGTTTGAAAACATTTTTATATTTCACTCATCGCGTGTGTAGATTATCGTGTACTGTTTTGAAACCATCCACTCTGTCCTAAAACAAACCGAGACAAATATTTAAACATGACAATAACGCAAGACATTGTTCAAGAAATTAGGATAGCCTTTATTTTAAATGACAAGGGAATACAAAACCCCTTGTGTGATGCAAAGTGTGGCGCTAAGCGGTTTATTGTGGCTTGCCTACATTGAAGAAACGTATATAGGTCCTTAAAACTAATGTTGACCCGGAGGTTGAGCGTTACATTAGGTACAAGGAGAAAGAGGATTTTCGAGGATGGTTGACCGTAAAACTTTATGGCCCTCAGAGTTCTTCTAAATTCTTGCTCATCAATCCCAGCGTTTATACGTCCCTCTGCTGGGCATACCTCTCAGAATGAGAAAGAAGGCTTGGGCCATAGTTCCCACGCAAGCTCGGTGTGGATAGGGAGCTTTCCATGCCATTGCATTGCTTCGCAGGTCTGTGCAAGTTTCATAGTATCATCCCAGCTTATATACAGCCCACTGCCGCGCACAGGCCTCCTCTCAGAACAAGAGGGCTTGGGCCATAGTTCCCACTCGGGCCCAGTGCGTATTGGGAACTTCACACGCACCCTTGAATTGCTTCGCAGGTTCCTGCAGGTTTCCTCACGTTTCGAATGGTAATTTCGCATATGAATTTTGAGAAAGATGCGAGCCTGGCTTCTGAACCCACGATTATCTGCTTGAGAGGTTTGAGAATTTTTCGGCCCCCGCAGCCATCCTGTTCTCCGTGCTAAAGGTGTAATCTAAAGTTAGTCTAGTGTATAAAAACAAATCATAATTACAGAGCTTATGACTCACATCCAGCCATACCAGGTCTAAGCACTACATTAGTTGGAAAGGGTCGAAACTTAGAAAACTAGAACTTACTATCGTTGGGTTGGGGCCATTGGGGCCGAAAAGTTCTCTAATGGAGACCGCGGATCGACTAGCGCATTTTAAGACGTCCACTAACAAAATGGACGGACGACCTGAATAAAGCCGCGGGTTCAAGGTGGATGCAGGCTGCTTTCAACCTTCCAACCGATGTCTCTGGGGAAGGCCCATAATCCAAAAGTAAATGGCCTTCGGCAGATATCATGATTTTGACGATGAAAGAGTTCACATAGACATAATACATACTTAGTGGACGTGAGGCACTTGTCCCACCGCCGACGATGAGCGAGAAGCGAGTAGAGCGAGTAACTAGAAACGAGTGGGTGAGCAGCGAGAAGTGAGTGTAGTTTTGTCGCTGGCTGTAAGCGAAAGTTCGAGTGCGACGGGCGATTACTCGCTCCACGCTGACATCGCTGAGCGAGTATCTATAGCTCAGCGAGTTTTATAGCTCTTGTCGCTGCGACAAAAGATGTAAGAGCGAGTTCTCGCCGACAGGCCGACAGTGTGAACAGCCAGCGATCAACTATTAATATATGTGTCTCTTTTACTAACACAGGATCTTATATCTTTTGTTCGTTTCTTGAGCGAGAAAATAGTCGATAGCCAATCGTTTCCTCGCTGGCGGTGAGACAACTGCCTAAAGCTCAAGTGCAAGCGAAGCGAGAACCCTCCGAGTTTACGCGGTAGCTGACCTCCCCTGCTGATAATTTAATTTTAGAATTATAGCTCCACGCAAGATAACGGGCACAGAGTAATGGTTGAGAGGGAATTAGAGCAATATGTGTTTGTTTACTTTTATTACTCTGGGAGTTCAGGGGTGTAGATGTAGGAACGGCACAGTGGATAGGCCAGTCGTCTCGACTTTTGTGTAAGGCTCCGTTTCCAACAGAGAAGGAATGTGTTTTTCACGAACTAAGAAAAACGCTCCATTAACCTATCCTCGCACAGCACCGCTGAAGCAGTTAGGAAACAGCTGAGCGAGTGAGGCGAGGTAAATGGAGCTTTCCTATTGGTTCGCGAAAAACACAGCAACACACCCTCGCACATCTCTGGTTGACACGCAGACTTTAAACAGAATGAAGTTCTTAAACGAGTAGCAATCGCGCTTCATCAATATCATCATTCCAGCCTATCCACGTTCGACTGCCTTCGTTAAAAATGAGTGGGCTTGGGATGGAGTTCCCACGTGGCCTAAGAGCGGATTGGGAACTTCACATATACCATTGAATTTCCTCACAGATGTGTAAAGGTTTCTTAATGATAATTTTAAAAATGTAAGTTTGCACGTAAATCTCGAAAACTCAGGTCGCGTGGACGGATTCGAAGGCACGACCCTTTGGTTGAGAGGTCGAGTGTCAAAACACTAGTCTACTTTTTTATCATGGGAAAATTGAAAGTAATTGCCTTAGTCCCAAACTAAGCAAAGCTTTGTACATACTATAAGTAACTACATACATACTAGGCAACGGAAAAACGTACTTAACTTACCTATATGGTATACATAAATACATATTTAACTCCCAAGTCTGGAGAACAAACATTTGAAATATTAATACAAATATCAGCCCCAACCGGGGATCGAGTGCTCGATCTTAAGTTTCGTATTCAGGTTTTCTAACCACTGTGCTGTCCGGTCGGACTTAGCAAATTTTTAAGCTATTGTCAGAGTTGAACACTCTACTTTTCATCACAAATGCGAGGAAATAAAGAAACACCGTTATAAATGTATACGCAATTTGTAACAGAGCGGAAGAAAATTTATCGCGCCAAAACGTCTTTTGTTTTTTTTAATGGCCTCGCGCTCTTTGGCTTTGGCACATTCAGCCAGCATTATGCCAGCATGGAGCATGCAGCATGTAGGTTTGGAGGTAAGTATTACGCATAACAGGCAGCAGGTTTTGCAGGTGGTAGGACCTTGTGCAAGGTCCGCCCGGATTGCTACCACCATCTTTGCTCGCTAATCCTGCCGTAAAGCAGCAGTGCTTGCACTGTTGTGTTTCGGCGTGGAGAGTAAGACAGCCGGTGAAATTACTGGCACGTGAGGTATCCCCTCTTAGGCCTCTAGGTTGGCAACGCGTCTGCAATACCCCTGGTGTTGCAGATGTTTATGGGCGGTGGTGATCTCTTACCATCAGGAGACCCATTTGCTCGTTTGCCATCCAGTCAAATAAAAAAAAAAAAAAAACAATCTCCTTGTTTACCAGTTTGTGAATACAAAGGAGCGCCATTCGACTTTTAAATTTACTTACATCCCTAAAGATGTAAATCGACTTTACAGCACGTATTTCAGAGCTTAACTGATGAAAATTTAATATACGACGTCCACGCTTTCGTATAACCTTGTTCTATGTTTACTAAACACCGCCGGTCGTCAGCGTTCGTCATCAGTCGGCCATCTCCGCGTAATTGCTCCGCCCTAATGTATATGTCATGCGTACCAGCAACGCGATACGCGGTACCTGTACGCTTTTATTTGTTTTAATTTTTTACGTCGAAATGGCAAGAATTGGAGAATAGTACAGTCGAGTTCATAAACTTGTGAGCAAAAATTTGATCTTAAATATTTGAACACGCTTCTACGCCGTCAACAATAGAGACGTGTCGAAAATACAAACTGAAATATAGATGCACAGAAAAACCAGAAACATAAGACCAGCGCTGGGAATCGAAACCAGGACGTCGGCATTCCGTGCCGCGTGCTATACGCTACACTACCGCTGCCACCAGCGCCAGACCAGCGCTGGTCTTATTTTTCTGCTTTTTCTGTGCATCTAGTTTGTATTTTCGATATGGGTTTTACGGGATGACCGTAGAAGTAACAAACATTTGGAATTTAAATAAAAAATACAAAAAGATTCCAAATAACCAATCTTAATACAGACGTGTTCAGATATTTTTGATAAAATTCTTGCTTACTTTCGTTTTTAGGCACTGAGGGATGTCTGACGACAAGATATGCCGAAGTTTCCCGAAAGCAGCCCAGCCCAACTGTATTCACCTATTAGCCTCTTTCTCGGAGCTGTTTCTACCAAATTGTATAGTCTGACCAAGATATCAGGCACAACTTTGAGTGTGGCGCCACCGACGGTAACTGGCCTCGAAATGACATGACTGTTGAATATAACTTTAGTCTTGTCCAAATTCATTCCGAGACCCACTCGTCGGGGAGCAATATTGAGGCTATTCAGCATACCAGTCAATCCCTGCAGCGACTCTGCCACTATAACTATGTCGTCGACAAAACGGAGGTGAGAAATGAATGTGCCGTTGATGTTTATGCCATGCCCGCTCCAGTCCAGTAACTTAAAAATATCCTCCAGCGCATTGGAAAATAGTTTCGGGGATATAACACCCCCTTGCCTGACTCGTCTTTGCAGCTGGATGGGCTCTGTCTGTCTACTCCTCTCCTCATCTGACTTCTGTATAATCTGCCTCACCGTCTGTGTGTGGTCTATGGTACTGTAGCCTTTACGAAAACCAGCCTGCTGCGGGGGCTGAAACTCGTCTAACTTTACCGCAAGACGATTAGGTAGCTAGCTACCTAGCAAAGCAAGCCACTTTACCAAAGCAAAGAGTAGCCACTTTACCTAGGTGGTGGTGGTTCACTACACGAAAAATTAAAGACTACAAACTAGTTATACTAATGTAAAAAGCTACGCAAAAAATTGCTTCAAGTACAAGATTCTATTTTGTTAGTTTGATGTGAAATGCTATTTGGTGAATCGCTACAAGAAATTTATGCTTTTGAGGTAAAAGACTAACGAATGAAAATTAAATTGCACGAAAAACAAAAAAAGCGAATTACCAACTACAACACAAACTAATAACATTTGTAATACAATGTAGCTATTCGGAGGGTCCCTGATAAGGAGTTCTATTTGGGAGATAACAAAAATCTGCGTCGGGGTTGCTACAAAGTGGGGTTTCGCAGTGCAAGTCAGGGCTGATTGACTTTTCTCACTCGAGACTGTATTTTTCACAAACCTGCTTAAGGTGAAGCCGGTGAGCGTAATGTTTTGACTTGTGAGTCGCGTAATTTTGGTCACTTCATTCCCTTAGTAGTTTTTGTGACTATTACATAATAATAATGCATTAAAACACGAGTAGTGTGGGTGTATGGAATGAGCTTTACAGAAGAGTCCTAATAAAATCACACGAGTTTTTTAATGAATACAGTGTAAGTATTATGTACAGTTATATACGCTGCTTTATTTTCATACGCGTTTTGAACAAAATAAACTAATCTTTGCAAAGAAAGACAAGATAAATTGAAGATCAAAAAGTGTTTTTTTTTATAAATGGCTTCTGCCCGAAGGGAAAACTTTTCTGACGCATAAAATGCAACTGTAGTTTTTTTTTTCATTCTGAGACAAATTAACGTGGCTCCAACTTTCAAAACGTTCGAAAATTTTATTTTTGCATTTATTATGTAACATTAGCAAGAAAAAGTAAAGTAGGTACCTAAGTATTATATACCTCATATCAAAATAGGTTTAAAAAATCACAAAAAGTTAAATAAAAAAACCACGGCCACTGTAATGTTGCCGAAACGTCGAGGTAAATATTAGGTACTCGCGTGTATTAGCGTGATAAGTTCCGTTCGTGGTATTTTGACTATTAAAAACGCAACATATTTTTTTAAGAAAAATAAGTTTTCATGTGATGTTAAAATTATTATTATTATTTTTCCCTTGTTAAACCTGCAATCAGTCTTTGGTTGGGGTTTGGCAAGGCAGAGCCACTGCTCTGTCTCCCCTTAGTAAGGCAGCACATCAGCTCTCTTGAGTCTTTTAATCGGATTTGGCTGCAGAAGTACACTGGATAACGGGTTTGGGTGAATCATCAGTCGGTCCCTGTAGTTGGCTGAATATCGTTTCACTTCATCTGAGATGGTTGGAATTTCCAGGTACTCATGGATTTCCGAATTGTGGGCATACCAGGGCGCCGATGAGAGTACCCTTAGAATATTGTTTTGAGGTCTCTGGATTTTTAAAAGTTTCGGCTATTTCTTTGCAAAAAGATTCGGGCGCTTTGTGAGAGCATCGGTTTACAATTCTGTTCTGGCCTTCTGTAATATTAAAGACTGTTCGGTGACTATTGCCAAACAACTTGTTACACAGTGGTTACTAACTCTGGACTACGATGCTGTTGAGGGCATAATTGTAACTTAAATTAATTCATTTGTCAGAATACTCAATCAGTAGCTTGTGATTTTCGGCCTTATGTTGTCTTACGTTGTGTTGTATAATGTAACTAATTTTGGGATTAGTTGGTTAAATCTTTTCTTTTAAATTAAGCTCGACCGCCCAAGAGACAGGCTCTGCCTAGTTTGGGGGTCTCTGTTGATTCTTGTAACATCACGGTGTGCACGATTTCTGTATTGTAATTTTATTGTTACTTAATTACTAAGTGTGTGCAATAAAGATTATTATTATTATTTATTATTATTTTGATTCCCACCCGGTACCTACCTACAAACCCGTTTATCAACTTGCACCACAAACGAGCAACAATGTGCATCAGTTTACTATTGTCATAACAATTAAACTCCCTGTAAACATTCCTGCCGACATTGCATTTAACAACGCTGTTAACCTTATTGCTTCATATACTGCTTCATTTAGCGACTTTATAGTGTTGTTTTAATTCCAATTTGACAGTCGTATGAGTCTTTGGACATTGTGGGTGAGATAATTAATGGATATTGGGTGCTCTGTTTTTCCATGATATTTATATTCAAGACTTTAAAATATGTAGGACGTATAATCGCAGCCTTAAGGTGACTTCGTGCAAAAGGTATCTGAAGCCTGAATCTTGTAACTACTACGGACAGAGAACTAGAGGGTTTAATCTGATACCACGAATATTCAATAATTTGTTTGATGAGACGGAATGCGTAAGCAAGTGAATTTTTAAAAACAAATGCCTTTCATGAAGAAAATATAAACATTAAGGGGTTGCTCCTGGTTAGCTCATGAGCAATGTCCCGTTAGATGGCGCTGTATCAATAGTTCCTTTTTTCAAGTTTTTTTCGTAAATTATGAAGAATTATTTCACCAAAACTAGTGGCGGGAGTATCTAAGCGTAACCGATTTTTTGACGCCACACTCGAAATGAAATATTCCGCCCAAAGCCGCAAACGAGGTGCTTTACTTTGAACGTCAATTGCGGCCGTATACGGACACTAGGAGCTCCGCACACACTCAAATAGACAGCGCCAGCTAGCGAAGTCTATTGCGACACTTAGCTACCCGATCGGGGTACTCCTTCGAGTAATAATTCACATTTTTTTATCGAGTCACGAAATTTTGTACCAACTGTACTTTACTCGAAATTTTACTACGACCTATAAATTTATAGTATTTTATTGATAATTAGAAGCAGGGTCTTGGATAACTGTTCGCATATTATAATACGAGCCAAACGCCTTTCAAGTGTTCATAATATGTGTACGATAAATTGAGAAATTACCAAGATTCTGACCACGGTTTCTTGTCTTGGTTGATGGTCTTGCTATTATTCAGGTTATATTATAGTTACTTTTCGTAGTTACTACTCTGCTAATGTTTCATGGTCGTCGGTTTGAAAATCGGTAGCAAATGTTACAGGACGAGTTTCTTGGAAAATAGTGCGGTGGTTTTGTCCTTACCTTCCACGCCGCAGAGCTGGAGTTTGGAATTCGTAGTTAATAGAGAGCGCTGCCACCAGGGCTCTTAGTCACCTTGTACGACACGCACAGAAATACACAGGCAATCAAGTTTATCAAGGGCATCCGTAAGGCCAAAGTCCCTAAAAACACTGTTACACATGCTCTTTAGTAGCAAGAAGCATGCTACTATGAGCAAATGCTAACTAGTAGCATGTGTGAACAGACATGCTACTATCGAGCATGCTTATTAGTCGCAGAGCTCGGAGGACGGGTGGAAGGGGGAAAGGTAATAAGCAGTTGTGAACGCGTTTGCTTCAGTCCATGAGCATGCTCATAAGCATCTTATAAGCATGCTAGTAACGAGCATGTGTAACAGTGCTTTAGACATACCTAATATTTTATGAACAGTGATTCGTGTAAGCTCTTTCTATCAAAGAGGTAATAAAAAGCATACAGAGTTTACTAACCTAATATCATCATCATCATCACTCAATTCTGTGGTAAGACTTTGGGTAGAGAATTATAATAATCATAAGCTGCTTAATATCAATTATTAATAAGTTGCTAACCATGAAAGAGTTGACGAAGAGTTTATCTAGGCTTCTGCATCTGGATTTCTCAGTTCGTATATATATAATTACTAGCTGAATCCCGCGGCTTCGCTCCCGTTGAAGAAAAAAAAATCTATTCTGTAGTGTAGGTATTCGAATTAAAAAAAACTTCTTGCACCTCTGCGATCCTCAAGAGTATTCCATAATTCCAATTGTATGTTTGCCAATTCATGGCATTTTTTAGGCCATGTTTTGCCTTTATAGGTATAAATAAATACTTACGAAATACTTACATAACAGCAAAAGTTCACCCACTCGCCTAACTGGTATCAAATTGCGGTAAAAAACTATCCCGTGCTAATTTTGTACCTACATATCTCTATAAATTGATTTTGTTAGGATAATTACAAACCGATGATTTGGCACAATCAGCCGAAGACTACGAGCAGTTCCAAAATCATCTACACTCCTTTGTTACCTTCGAGTCGAAAAAACAGTTGTCAATTCGTATCATATAACTACCTATTGTAAGTATTATCTGCTAGGATTTTATCCGATCCAGCAGAGTTTGTAGTCGTGCGTACTGGATTATTGGCAGTGCTTTCCTTTGGATGTTCGTGCGATGGAACTACTGCGGTTTTTTTTGCATTAGTTCTTTATAAGACTAGAAGGAAAACTGCGTTTATTTTTTTGTCTTTGTTCCTTTCGCAGTACATCTTCAGTTCTTGCAAGTACAAAGGCGGAAAAACGCAGTTCTTTCTTCAAGGTCTTGTGAAGGAACTATAACTACCGAAATAGTCCGTCGTATTTGCAGACTACGGGAACGTTCAGTTTAGCTGACACGTCATCATCGGGGACAGATGTTGCAATCAAACCTAATCGAAGCAGTAAGCTCATAGGTAGCTGAAAAGTTTGGTACTGTCGACAGCAAGCTACCAGTGCTAAAATGAGCATTTCTAAAAACGTTTGTACATTTGATTTGCGGACACCGATTTGGAAAAATTTGCAGTAGGATAGAGTGAATCGTCTCACTAGTTTAAATAACATAGTCTCCCGAAATGTC
>NC_133500.1:6694986-6704311 GCF_025370935.1 Choristoneura fumiferana
GTTTTACATGTCCTCAAATACTAAGAGTAAAAAGGGAATGTCTTTACTTTGCTACTTTTTGATCGCTCTTTGCCTGTAGTATCTACGGCTAACTAGTCTGGTTGACAGGGCAGTGGGTATAATTAATTTGTAATTTTCCCGCTGGTACAGTAAATTCATATCCCAATAATCATGCCAATTATTATGCATTATAAATCAAGTAAGTATTTTGGAAACAATATATTTTTAGACACAGTAATATTTACTCTCGACGTTTCGGCAACTTAGTGGCCGTGGTCACGGTTAGACTGAAGTGTGGGGTGACAAATAAAAATGACCAAGTGCGGGTAGTTCGAAGGACTCGCGCTGCTAGGCAGACTTGACACCCACACTTCAGTCTACTCGTGACCATGGCCACTGTAATGTTGCCGAAACGTCGAGGTAAATATTACTCATGGCGTTAGCGTGATAAGTCCTGTGCGTGGTATTTTGATTAATTCCAGTTTATTTTAATTATTTTGTTGCTCTATTCCTCTCATCTGTCTGTGCACGCGAGCAGGCTGCAATTACCAGACCCATCACTGCCGTTCGCCTGTGACAGTTGCAACTTCTACATACAATCTTTTCTTTGGGGTAAGTAAAATGCAGTACGTCGCATTAGACAGCGTTTGAGAATAATTATCAGGATCAAGGGGTCAGGTCTGCTAGTGAACAACGTCGGCATTAGATTCAGCTAATACTTTGAGAACAAAAAAAAGGTATAAACTTTGTGATACAAGTTAAATATGCCCGCTGTCAACAAGCCAACCGTACCACTAGCAATTAAATTTTTTTGAGCTTGACTGTTAGTCAGCATCTAGAACCTACAGTATTTAATTTTGCCCTAGGTTTCTCTGCTATCAACCGTGCGGCACAGTTAGATCTATGTGATACGTTCCTACATAATATAATAACATGCAGTACACGCCCTCCTCCACCTCCCTCCTCCTACATGAAATAATATATATATCACACAATACCTAATAATAGTTATATAGTAGGTATTTGTGACAGCTAGTCGAGCTTGTGTGACATATACTATACATACATAATAAAATATTGTTTTACATCGAAGAGAAAGAGAGCGGGCGTGTATGTAAACTTATTGTATAGATATTTCACATGGACGTAGTTGTGGGGCACGGTTCGTAGCGCAGAAGTAAAGTAAAAAATATTGTTGTCAATTTATATGAGGTTCCGCAAATTAACAAGTTCTCTGTCCCGAAGCAATGTGCAGCGTTCTTTTGACACGTCGCCATAGTAATGATAAGGTAATATAATATCCCGTAGCAATTTTCATTGTTTATCTAAATGTGGTTCAAGAATAAAAATAATTATTATAATGTATGTATTATTTTTTCGAAAGAACAACTCCATTATTTACATCACTGGTCATATGGTACATGTGCCTCATGGACGTACCAGTAAAGCCACGCATCAAGGGTCAAGGAACCTGGTAACACCGAAACCACTCAATTATTCAAGTATTTATTTTGTTCATCTCTATCCACTCAAGACAAGATAGATATACAATCGAACCAATCAAAAATATCACATATTATTACACGTCTTTCTAGGTCAGAATAAAAGTATGTGAAATATATTTTTGAAGCATTATATTATACTA
The DNA here is from genome assembly GCF_025370935.1 of Choristoneura fumiferana. Classification (NCBI taxonomy): domain Eukaryota; kingdom Metazoa; phylum Arthropoda; class Insecta; order Lepidoptera; family Tortricidae; genus Choristoneura; species Choristoneura fumiferana. The sequence goes on from NC_133500.1 coordinate 6,696,632, forward strand.
CACCTCGTTGTTTCGGGGGGTCAATAGTTTGAGCGGCCCATTTAGTGAACGGCATAATGTCATCGTCTACTAAATGTACAATTTATATGATATTGGAAAATTGGAATGGTAGGTGTCCGTTATCTCACTCCATATCTCGGTAATGCTGTATGCGGCATCCTATTAACGCCATAGCCCACTCCATGTGAATTACTGTCCGGATCTGGCAACTGTAGAGGCCTGTCCGCTAGCACATCCTTATAGTGTATTAGGGGATAGACCTCCAAAGTTCTGCTCATCTCATCTATATTAGATATGTTGGCTGTGGTCCCATGCCTTTCAAATGACCGGGTCCAGATGGGTTCGTGATCGAAAATCTGAACCAGCTATTACAATAATAAGTAACGACCTTTATTTCGGACAATATGGCCCAGATTTTACGATGTAAACATTTCAGTCAAGCATATTGAGTGATTTTGAAAATTGACAAATTTGAAATTTGGGACACTAGATTAGATGAAAATTAATGTACAGCCAATATGACAGTTTTGACCAACCTAACTTCTATACTTACTTAGTGCCTATAATATAATGCAAACTCAAAATCAAACATTATTATGATGCCACTATAATAAAAGCAGTGACGCGAAAGATACAATTTGTAAGCGGAGATCTTATAAAATTAGCTACTAGCCGCGTGCACCTACCATGCAATAGTCCTAAATACAAAAGTCAAGGTACCAGAAGCTTAAAAATATATAATTTGTAATAATAGTTACACATAATTAAAAAAAAGTAAGCTCACAATAAAAAAATATCAATATATGAACTTATACAATTCTTCTGATTTTGGTTCTTGATTCTGGGTATCTGTATGCGAGATTGTCATTTTACATGAGTTTACTTTTCTTCTGTAAGGCAACCTGACAGTTCAGTAGCAATGACACTCTAAAAAGAACGTCATACTACCTACTACAGTTATCGCGGCCGGCTCAGTCAAGAATGTCTCTAAAGCTAGACATGAGCAAAGTCTAAACATGAGTGATATTATTATCGATATCGATAGTCAATATTTAGTCATCCTGTGACATAGAGCATAACACTAACTCGTTTGTTAAAAAAATTGAACATATAATAATTCTACTATTTTTCTACTACAATGTTTCACGCAGAAGAAGATTAAAACTATCGCGAAAAGACTTGTGCTAGCACGTTACTAGTGACAAAACAATAAATAAGTTAATAAGATTTCAAGTAAATATCGATCCACGCAATCTCCAGGGTGAGACAGCTTCGAAGTTGAGTGTCATACTTCCTGGCGGTGACATGGTGTCGCATGGAATTCACTGACATCAGAAAATGTAGGTACATGAAAAAATTTTTTAACAAAAAATGGAACCGATTATAAAAAAAACAAAAAAAATCTACTAATTTGAAGTACTTTCTGGCGGGCGCTATCTTTTTCACTATGAAGCAGTCGACTTTTCTAATTTCTTGTAAATCAGAAAAAATGTACGAAATTGTACGCTATAGTTAAAAAAAAAACTACACTCATAAAAAGTCGAATTACATATGGTAAAGGCCTAAAAAATAAACATTAATATATATTTAGATATTTTGGTTGTTTTTGTTCTGTGAATATTTAATCGTCACTTAGAACACCAGAACACACATACATACAGAGCAGCAAATTCACGAGCTGCTGCTGCTGCTGTCATGTAACACTATTAAATAATTTACCTACATACATACATCATCATCATCATCATCATCCCAGCCTATATACGTTCCACTGCACCTACATACATAAATTTACAATAATTTACATAAATTACATTTTCTGTTATAAATAGAAGACTATTTTTTTAGTACCATAAAACCGTCCAATTTTGCCGTTGATATTTATTTTGCCCGCGGAGTTAAATATAAGCTGTAACAAAAAGGCCTTGGCAGGATAAAAAAGGTCAAGTTCGAGTCGGACTCGTACATACGAAGGGTTCCGTACGTACAATGTTTTTAAAACAGTTCACTAATAAGTTTTAGCAACGCCTAGTAACCAAAAAACGCTGGAAAAAAAACACGTTTCTTGTATGACAACTCCATTTATTTTTTAATTTTACTTACTTTATTATTAGTATTTGTTGTTATGGAGGCCACAGTAATACCTACATAATCTGTCAACATTTCAAGTGTCTAGCACACACAAACATGTATGCCTAAATGGGGTAGGCAAAGCACACGAAACGTTACAGCTTCGGCGCCACTTTTAGCAATTTTAGGTTTTAAGTTTGACAAAAACGGTACAATAGTGACAGGTTGCTAGCCTGTGGCCTACGGTCCTCAGTCGCCTCTTACGACATCCACGGAAGAAATGGAGAGGTCTAATTCTAACCCGACATCACACGGGTAGCTATTACAGCTCAAGAAATAAAGCCCTGTGACAGACGGATGGACAGATAGACAGACAGACAGACAGACAGCAGAGTCTCAGCAATAGGGTCCCGTTGGCACCCTTTGGGTACGGAACCCTAAAAAGAAGAAGTAACTCCCGTCAGGAATAAAGAAATATTCTAATATCGAGGGAAAAGAAAAGATTTATTCGTGACAAAAGGGAAAAAATGTACAAAAATTATTTAGAAATGTGCATGTCACAAAGTGGTCACAAATCAGTCAATTTTGTTTTATTTCAGATATTTAAAAAAATGACAACTTGGGCAAAGTTATCTCAAAAGTCAAAGTTGTACGGTTTTATAGTACTTTATATATAATGTACCCCTATTATCTCATCATCTGAAATTACTGTAGTTTCATTCAACAAATAAAAACTACATACCTGTTGGTATTCTTGTTTTTAGAATCTCCACTAAAATTTCCACCCACGGAACGCTAAAAGAAAGATGCCTACGAAGACTTTATTTCATTGTGTACATCATATTTATTTAGAACAAACTTTTTAACACAGCGTTAATAAATAAATCTAATCAGTCGGATATTCCTAAATTTCTTGCATATCAACATTAAACGTTTCTTCTTTTCTTCACCTTGAATATTGCATGACAGCACCATGGCTACTTTCGCAATATAATGATTCCAGGCAAAGTTATATGCAGTTAGTTAGCATTGAATCTGAAAGGAATTGTGCATTAATAAATACAGAAATAGTATTAGCAGACAGACTATAAGATACTTAGGTGGAGGAATAAAGTGACCGATGCCTTTTAGTTACAGCATAAGGACGTAAATCAGACTATCAGTAGGTAAATTCCCTAATGTACATACTGTTGCACGCAACTCTGTCCGCGTAGAATTCGTTTATAGCTATTCCGCGGGAATTATGTGATTAAAAAAAACTACCCTATGTTTTTCCACGGGACTCAAACTATCTGTATCCCAAATTTCATCCTAATCGGTTCAACGATTTAGACGTGAAAAGGTAATAAAGAAATAAACAAACAGACTAACAAACTTTCGCATTTATAATATGAGTGGGATTATTGTCTTATTTTAAGTCATCATCATCATCATCATCATTATCGGCCTATCTTAGCCCACTACTGGACATAGGCGTCTCCAATTGCACGCCACTGAGCACGATCCTCGGCCACTCTCATCCAGTTACTGTCAGCTACCCAGTGAAGATCATCGCTCCACCTAGTCTGAGGGCGTCCCACGCCACGCTAGGCTTTTACTCGTTTACCCTAGCAGTTATCGGTTCTTCGGCTGATATGGCCGGCCCACTGCCACTTCAGTTTGCTTCAGTTTTAAGTAATCCTATAGAAATAGACGGACGGACAGCGTAATATCAAACTATCTGAACTAAGTCTTTGTGACAAAGTTTCTCCATGTCTTTCATTGAATAAAGTAAGAATTCGGCAGCGATGACATACGACCATCATCATCATCATCATCACCATCATCATCGTCATTAAGATCGGTTTGTGAACAATACTTATCTTTTTCAAAATATCCTGATATTGAATTTAGATTTTTGCTATTCCTTTCTGCCTGCATGTCAATTTACAGAGATTAGTGATATGGAGATAGAGTTGTAAAATTAAATATATAACATTGAATTCCATGCTACCTACCCTGGGTATTAAAAATAAACTGGCCAAGTGCGAGTCGGATTCGCGCACGATGTCTTCCGTACCATTATCTATACAACATTAGACATAAGCAAAAAAAAAAAACGGCCAGAAAAACAAGTTTGTTGTATGGAAGTCCTCCTTAAATATTTGTTTTATTTTAATTAATTTATTTATTTTTAAAGTAATTATACAGCTAAATATTCTGTGAATATTTCAAGCGTCTACCTGTTGCCGTTATTAACATCATGCAAAAAACGGCTAAACAATCACGTTTGTTGTATGGGAGCCGCCCTAAAATATTTATATTATTCTGGTTTGAGTATTTGTTGTTATAGCGGCCACAGTAATACATAACCTGTAAAAATTTAAAGTGTCTAACTATTACGACTCAAGAGATAGAGCCCTGTGACAGACGGACGGACAGACAGACAGACAGACAGCGGAGTCTCAGCAATAGGGTTCCGTTGGCACTTTTTAGGTACGGAACCCTAAAAACTAAATAATAGTTACGAACCAGTAGAATTTTATGTAGGTACATAATAAGCCCATATTTTCCTTATCTTAAATTTCAGCTTTTTAGGATAAAAGGTTTGGTGTGTGCGTTGGTAAACAATCATTAAAAAAATAGGACAATGATTCACTTCGAAACACAGACAGACAGACAGACGGACAGACAGATGGACAGATCAACAGACGGACGGACGGATGAGGCGACGGAAAGGTACACTGACAGACTCACAGTGGCGGATTTATGTTTTTTTATGAGTGTAGGCCACTTTATATCCGCCGCCCTATGTAACTTTCTAAAATAATATTTTTTTAAATCTGCCGCCCCTAGGCCGCGGCCTATATGGCCTATTTATAAATCCAGGACTGCAGACTCACATACGCATAAAATTAACAACCTGTGTAGTGACACCTGTGTTAGGAGTGCCTAACAGAGACAAATCTAACGATACCTCTTCTGATCTCTCTATCTCCTAACATGCAACATTCCCGGAGCGTTACAACTTAGGGATCTTTAAAAAACGAGCCTATCAATTCCTTAAAGGGTCGGCAACGCACCTGTAATTACCCTCGTGTTGCGGGTGTCCATGGGCGACGGTGATCGCTCTCCATCAGGTGACCCGTCTGCTCGTTTGCCCCCTCGTTTTATAAAAAAAAAAAAAAATGAGCTATTTCCCAAGACTGCTTTTAATTATCAATAAAATACTTATAAATTTTAAAGGTCGTAGTAAAATTTTCGACTAAAGTATAGTTGGTACAACTTTATTCACCATCATCATCATCATCTCAGCCGTAGGACGTCCACTGTTGGACATAGGCCTCCCCTACAGACTTCCAGTTGCTTTGGCTGGCAGCGGCCTGCATCCACCGTGAACCTGCGGCTTTAACCAGGTCATCCGTCCATCTTGTTGGTGGACGTCCTACGCTGCGCTTGCCGATCCGCGGCCTCCACTCGAGAACTTTTCGGCCCAACGGCCATCCGCTCTCCGTGCTATATGGCCGGCCCATTGCCACTTCAACGAGCTGATTCGCTTGGCTATGTCGGTGACCCTTGTTCTTCTACGTATCTCCTCATTTCTGATTCGGTCCCGTAGAGAAACCCCAAGCATAGCTCTCTCCATAGCTCGCTGAGCAACTCTGAGCCTATTTATAAGGCCTAAAGTAAAGCACCACGTCTCGGATCCATATGTCATCAATGATGTAGTGTTCACTTCGAAAGACAGACAGACAGACAGACGGACAGACAGATGGACGGATCGACAGACGGACGGACGGATGGGCCGACGGAAAGATACACAGACAGACTCACATACGCATAAAATTAACAACCTGTGTCACTCCTAACAAAGACTTATTTTCTTGTCTCTTCTATTGTCTTGTTGTTTATTGTCTTACTTGTTAAGATGCATCAAGGCCTTGTTGCATAGCGTGCGAAAGAAATGACCATACATATGCTCCAAAACCATAACCCTTGCCGTTTCTCACACTTATAAATAAAATAAAAAATCTTGAATCACTTCATAATAGAGTACATACAGTACATACTCGTACATATGCAGACAGACGGTGGGAAGCGACTTACTTCTATGGAGTGAAAATGTTCAAGGCGCAACTAAGAGTTAGGGAAATTTGGTATGTTTTCGTAGTAGGTTGCTGCAGACCACAAGTTTGGTACACACGATAAGCCATACTTTGGCCACCCAGTAGGAATGAAATTCTTACAGCCCTGTCTCTGGTGTTCTTGTAACAAATATTAAATGTTTCTGACAAAAATGATAAAATTAACATACCCGTGTATTCAATTACATATGTTATCCTCATCATCAAATCGTACATACATAAATAGTTTAAGAGTTGCACTCTTGCTAATTTCCTCTCGTCCGCCAACTTTTTGACTTCTTGATTTGTTGTTGTTTCTTTAAAAAAATATGGCTCTGTCCATCGGAGGACAATTTTGCCAGTGTCTAGTAGTTTTGCCGTTGTACGGTAAAAAATTCTAGAAAACGAAATATGAGAGGTAATGGTGGATGAACGATGACAGCTCGAATAATAAATCCAAACCATAATTATTCAAACATAATTGCTTTGAATATCAATCTCATTGACTTGACGTTGTGACAAAAATGTATTATAATGACGTTTAAATTTTACTTATCTAGCCAGTAATAATAATAAAAAGGTGGTACGAAAAGTACTTCGATTGTGAAAACCTTTTTATTCACTGAGCCTAGATTTAGCGGCCGTAAAAATGCCGTGATATGTAGGAATTTATTTGAGCCTCACTGTTAAACTTGATATTCATACACATGCAATGTATGTTGAATGTAGACCTTATTTTTTAACTAATTAGTTTAGTGATTACACCTAGCACCTTTTATTGTGAGAATATATATGCTTTATATAAATTAGTGGCGCTACTGTCTACGTAAGAGTAAATAACTAATATCTGTTCAGAATTTGTAAGTTGAATTTAAAACCACTTGTCCTAGATCGAAGCACCGCATTATAATGTATGTAAAGTATGCAATGTTATAATTTTTGCCGAGGACTGGGTCTGTTACTTAAATAATTATTATTTTAAATGACAATTTTAAAAGTAACTTACCTATTTTTCGTCTTACTTACATTTGCGTCCTTGCATTAATCAGAAATAATAGTTTAGGCGTTTCAACTTACGAAAATAACAGATTTAAAAACAAAAAAAGTAGATACTAGACTCAGAAACTTGAACTTGATCTCTCAGTGATCTCATGCTTTCTTCATTTAGTTGTCGTATTATCTGAGCCAAAGGTGATGGTCACGTGACCACACGAAATAGTCGATACCTATTTACAATAGTTTGATTTTGTGACACTGACTCACGCACCCATATAAGATGTCACTACATGCTCGCTGCGAACACTGTCAGTTGTACTCATACAATGGTAAAATGCATCAAAATTTACTGCATCACGCTGCACTTTTGATGCAATAAAGTTACTTTTTTTGGATTTTGCTTGAAGAGCATATCCATAATTTACTATTCTCAAAAAATCCTCTAAGAAAACATGTCCGTGGAAGCTATGCGGGGTGTCCGTAGGTTTGTATGGAAGAGCAACCCCCTTAA
>NC_133500.1:6704343-6707809 GCF_025370935.1 Choristoneura fumiferana
TTTTGTTTTATTTTTTTAAGGCAATAAATAATTTATTAATTTTATTGATGAATGTTGTTGCGGCAATAGTAATATAATTCGTCGCTCGGCAGGCAAAAGTACTAAAAGCGACACTTCGTCAACTTTACAGAGAGCGATTTAAAGTTTTTTTTTTACGAAAAAAAATCATAACTTTTTAACCAGACAACCAATTTTAAAATTTCCAGGAATATGACACATAATTTAATAGACTATAATAAGGATTTTAATAATCATAGCAAAATCCACTGGTTTAGGAGATAAGTGTCGCTTTAGTAAATTGTCCCCTAGTCATCGAGCAAATGCAATCAGGCAAAAAGACTAAACGTAAAAATTGACCTCAAACGTCATATTTCAAATTAACTTATGTGATTTTACGTCTCAATAAATTTAGCATGTTTTTACTAACAACACACATTTTATTTCTTATCAACTGTTCATAATGCTGATTTACCAAATTGCAAGGGAAAAATATTCCAAAGTACCTACTGAACAGAAATTATATAAATAATATTAATTAATTATAATAAATATTAATCATCTATGCTTAAATTTCAATAACTTAACGTTAACTGTTACTAACACTAGACTTTTGTTAATATTTATAAGGTAATTAATCACAAAGGCACCATCTGATTTCTAACAAAATGCACAAAAGGTTTTTTTCACTATTATTTTTTGAGGTATTTTGATCATTATCATGTCCTACTATTTTTGGTGTATATACACAGCATACGCTTAGGTTTAAGGATGAAATAATACGTAAAATACCTTAATTTATTCTGTAGGTAATAATTTAATTAGCATTTCAACTAAAACTTCAGAACATTTTTTTTTCTATGTTATGCAAATAAATCATTCATTCAACATTATAGTACTTATTAGTACCTAATAAGTAAGAAACCTGAATACAAACTCATGCGTCATGGTTGCTATAGCAACTTTAGATATATTATTGGTCTATATAACGATTAAGAAATATAATGCACTATTGGTACAACAACATTTGTTATATTCTCATGATCTAACTATTCCGGTATCATGGACTTGTTGTACTTGTTTGTACCAAACTATTATATACTAAGGGGCTGTTTCACCATCCATTGATTACTGTTAACTGGTGGTTAGGTGTGATGCCGTCTCTTATGTTTTTGTTCGAATAGACTCAATAGACGGAGACGCATCACATTTAACCGTCGGTTAACGCTAATCAATGGATGGTGAAACAGCCCCTAACAGTAATATGGTATAATGCCAAATGAAACGTCGTGAGACCTTTGCTGAGATTTAAGGACTGCGCTAAGTGAGATATGGCCGTCTTCAAAATTGACCACCTAGACTGAGAAAAGCTTGCGGAAAAATGCACTGATTGGTGCAGAACGTGTGTTGGAGGGCCGCAAGTATTGCGATGAAGGCTTGCCTGGCTCAATGCACTTATTGAAAAGAGACAGAAACGACACCAAGGCCGTTCTGCACCAACATCCGCAGACTTCGCTTGTCAGAGATGTGGACGGACATGTCGCTCTTGCATCGGTCTAGTCAGCCACCAAAGACGTTGTGCACAGGCAACACGCCAAAATTCGTCTGGAACAGACGCGTAGGCCTGATTGATGGTATAATATATGTGATATACCTATGTTCGATATAACGTTCAGTGGGTATAATGAATTACTGGTATTTATGCCAAATATCTTTTATTCTAGTGAAAGTATATCTAAAGTTGTTTATACTGGTCATAACACACCCTGATGGCCATTCGGTTCCACCATGGAGCCGCAGCTGCAGTTATGAGGCACACAAACATCGCAGCCCAGGCGAGAGCTACTGCCACCCGCAATGAGTCGTTGTCCAAGACTGTTCCCAAATAAGGAACAGGCAACGCCTATAACCACGTTCCCGCTTTGACTTTTGATGCCGACTTCAGCCTGGCCAAACCCACCCCGTGGTTACACCCACAGGCCGTGCTAGAGCGTCCCTAGCCCCCTCGTCATCCCAAACTCATTGTATCTGCGGAGCCCCGTGCAGTGACGCCAGTCTCATTCGGCTCGCCAGTGCATCATCCACATACGAAATGGTATTGGTAACCTTTATGAGATTTAAAAATTTAAGAGATAAGGCCACCAACTCCATGTGCCGATCCGAGGAACGCTGGCAAGCCCACATCCGCCGTACGCCGCAAACCGAGACCACCTTACATATGGGCAAGGACGCTTGGACCATTGCTCATCCGCAAGGGACACGTTCAATACAGTCTCCTTTGTATCTCTCAACGTGACGTCAAAAGAAGAAGTTTTACCCGAACACAACAATTGGAGTGGTTTTCAAAAAATAGGTTATTTTTGGAACTGCGAAACACATTCGTAACAGAGTCAAGATGAGATGGGTATTAATACTCTTCAAACGTTCCTGGGCGAGCAAAATAGACGCTTCCTGGTCTCTAGTGCACTAGAAATGGCCTCTTGGAAAATAGAAGAACCCAAAGAGGGTAAAGGTCTAGTGTAAAAGCCCTTTGAGACCCAGAAGAAAGACCTTAAAGAAGTTAAAGAAGGAGAAACAGGTGGGGTTAAATCTGTCCCATATTCGCCTTCAGTCCCTATACCTCTCAAAGGGGGGGGGGATAAGGAAAGCCAAGTCCTGCTTACGACCTTAGGCTCCTTAGGTGCCATCATCTACGAGTAAATACCAAATATTAAGAGGTGATTTTCGAGACGACAGTGCTTCATGAATAGTAAGACTGAAGGTAAGCGGTCCAAGCTGATATCCCTACTGCGCACCCACCTGCGAAAGAATTTGAGAATCGCCGTAGACAAGGTTAGAAGGAGAATGATAGACCTGGTGTAAAAAAGGTACAGGGTGGGAATTATTTTTTCACTTCGCCCAACAGAACATCCCTCTCGCCAGTATTGGACGCGTTCTTGAGATCCTACTTCAAGACGACACAGTCTGGATTTCCGGGTTCGTGACGAAAGTGCGTGTTGTGGATCGTGACCTCAGTGTTCCAAAACCCAGCTGAAAATGAGCTGGTCGAATTCCGTCTAAGCCCACGGCTGACCCATTATGGAATGACCCTAGTGCTCGCACCACATCCTCCAAGTTTACCGGCAAGGCTTGAATGGACCGATCCGGCTCCCGAGGGCAATTAACGTGTGGGACGCGGGAGGATGCTTTCGTACGCAAAAACACAAGCGTCTCAAGACCCGGAGGTGCTACCGAGTCATCAGGCGAACGGGCCCCCCACACACCGGCCTCATATACTTTGGACTCTATAGTCTTAAGGACAGAATGCGACCTGGAGGAAAACCCTGCCCGTCACTACTAAATTCAACCAAGTCCCATGTTCAAGTTTGGTTCCAGTTTGCGGCGGCGTGTGGGAGAATGTGGGCTTGCCAGTCTTCCTCGCATCAGCACATGGAGTATTATAGTGGCCTTGTCTCTTAAAATTAAAAAA
>NC_133500.1:6717995-6743751 GCF_025370935.1 Choristoneura fumiferana
ACTGACGTTATCAATATTGTTGTTATTGTGAATAAGAGATAGGTAAATATCACGAAATTCGAGCCATTATTGGCGTCGCCATCAAACGGAGGAAGTTTCAGCGGTGGTAGTTTAATGTTATGATGGTTGGATAATGATGGAGAACTACCATTGCACGATACCTCGTCCGCCTGCCTTATTTTAGTTTCACTTAACGCATCCACAACTCTCTTGAGCCTTTCCAATTAAATGATAAAACCTATTTTCAGTTTCCTCCCGTTCCTTGATTTGCTGATTTAAATCGGGATCTACTAGTTCAATTTTGACTGAATGTCCGTCAAAACTATAAACATAGCTCTTGCGATTTCGTCAACCTTAACTTAAATTCACTATTTATAGCTTGGTTACGTTCAGTAATATTTTCAATTTGTAATATTGGAGTAAAATATTTTTCAAATAACGTGAGACGACTTCTAATACCGCCTCTTTGTTACTTAATTCCTTTAAATCGGCCATAATGTGAGCGCAATCAATAACACTAGTCAATAGAAAGTAGGTCAATGTTATAGGTAAGTAATGAATCCAACCTGTTTTCGATGCACAAACCAGCTGATCGGTGATAACGCGCCGGCTGTGCTGCCCGACACGGTTGTAACGCGCGGTGATCTTGTAGGAAACGAGCCGAGCCGTAACCGATGTCCAGCTATTGTTTCACCAACTTATTCACGGAGTAGTCCCTGAAATAGTCGGCCAATAGGTTTGACTACGTGTATACACAAACACTGAACGTGGAAACGATGCCGATTAACCTTAATAACATGTAAAATAAATGAATTATGCACTGTGTCTAGACGTCTAACAACGTATTTTTTTTTACTAGGTAATTTAAGATATTTTGCTTTTAAATGAACTTTAATTTTTTTTAAATCACATTAACTGAGCATTGATTTTAAACTATAAAAGTGGATAAATTACTGGATTAATTGAAGTTTGAGGAGAGAAAAACCACTTATCGTAATAAAATCGAAAGAGGGTAAACTAGTAAGTACTACTTATGCTCGAAAAATCGAACGCTTATTTACACAAATTAATCATTTTAGTTGAAATAATGAGTGGAAAAATATAAGAAATGGACGTTACTTCCCTCGGAACCGTCTGTAGCACTTTCTTCGGGATAAAATCTCGCCTTCCCGTTGCGTAGCCGTATCACGTCGGGGTCACCAAACTGTTCGATGCTTCAAGGGTTTTTTGACTTTATAATTAAATCCGTTTTCCTTCTTAGTTTTTAATGTAGATCGGTGTAAAATATACATATTTTTGAACGTTTAAAATTTAAAAAAAAGAAAGGTCCGTTGCTCTCAAGCGACCGCTGTAGATCAAGTTGACAGTGTTGCCCCACATACAAATTGGCTATGAATGGCGTAGACAACAATTAAAAATAAGAACAACCTAATTACCATACTTTTACATGACTAAAAGAGAAAGAAAAAAGACATTGTTTGGCCGAAAGTAGCAAAAAAGGGCCAATACTCAGCGTGTTTGCCACGGCAAGCCGCAGCGCTGGTTTTCAAAAAGTATGAACAATTTAACTTACAACTAAATTGTATGTGCTTTCGCATTCCGTTTATTTGCTTTTTATAAACATATGTCTGCAGATCTTTTTGGCCACTAGACCTTTGTTCGCGCACTAAAACCTTTTTAGGCCATACACAGTGCAGGGGTGCTCTCTGGCACATGACTTGTCAGTCTGGCTCAAGTCTTGTCGTTGACATAAGTTTTTCATCCGCCCATGTCTTGTATTCGTTATAAACCGCATCGCCAAATAAGAAGATTTCCTTCGACTCCGCATCACAAGACCCCCGCATCACATCATCGGCCGGAGCCCTAACCAGGTGAGTGCTTCTGCACTGTTGGAAATTCCATTTGGCATAGCGCGCTCTCGGTCTTCCGCCACCCATAAAAATTGGCTATTTACACGCCATACCATAATTCTTGGTCCTATCGAACAACCGGATTGCTTCCCGGAACGAAATTATTCACCCGCTTCGCCTGTGACATAGCGTAATTTTTGGCTCTCACAATAGGCATAATTTTCAACCGCCATTTCTGTCATAATTTCTTCTGACATCTCATATAATTTTTGAAACTAAATTTTATATTTTCGCGTTACATAATCATGGCGAAATCACCTTTAGAATCAAAATTATCCATATTGAAAACCAAAGAGGAACGAATTTTACGCCGTTTCTCACATTTGTTGGATCTGTCGAAAAATGTCTCTACGTTCGATTCCCGCAGTAACGAGAATTTCATGGCAGAATCCGAGACGATCGATGATTTTCGAGTAAATTTCGAAAAAATATTAGACGAAATAAATGTTATTTCAATGTCCCTTGACCCTAAACATGAACCAGATTATGAGACTCTGGATACATTTGAGGACTTATACGCCCGCATTAAGCGCACTCGTGCTAATATTTCTAAAATAACCGCCCCGCAAACGAGTTCGCCTTCTGCACCCGCGCCGCAAGTTAAAGGTCCAAATATTAAACTCCCGCCTATCGACCTTCCCTCCTTTGATGGTAGGACTGAAAACTGGCCCATATTCTATGAGTCCTTTAAATCAAATATTCATAACAATGACCAGCTTACTGACTCGCAACGCGTACAGTACCTCATGGGCAAATTGACCCATAGCGCTTTAAATATAACCGCAGGTTTGGTACCCACAGGAGAGACTTATTCATTATTTGGGATAGTCTAGTAAATAAATACCAGGATAAACGCGCCTTGGGTACATACTACCTTAATAACATCTTGGACATTAAACCAAGTTCGAATTCGCCCAGCAGTCTTAACAGTTTCATTGAAAGATATTCCGCGACTGTGGCCGCTCTAAAACAATTGGACATTCCTGATCTCTCAGATTTCTTTTTCCTGCAGTGTGCTTTGCGAAAAACTGACCAACAGACTTTACAAAGTTTTGAAATGTCTGTGCGTGACGTAACTATTCCTCGTACGAGCAATATGTCACATTTATGCAGAGTCAAGTCAAAATTCTAGAACGGTCAGGCAATAATCCTTCAATGAATACTCCGCGAACCGCTTATAAACCCGCTGCCAATACACCGGCTCAACCCGCGCGTACTACTTACAAAGCGTTTGTAGCTAGCAACGATGTTCCTTCTTCCAGCTCCGCAAATAACAAAACCTGTGTATTGTGCAATAATAATGATCACGTACAGTTATATAATTGTTCCAAATTCAAAAATATGGTTTCACCACAAGCTAGATTCGACTTTATTAAAAACAACCGTGGCTGTGTAAACTGTTTAAGCATGTCACATACTCTACTCAATTGCAGCTCACGTAGCACTTGTAAGTTTTGTCAAAAACGTCACCATACGTTGTTACACTTTGGCAATAACAATAATAATTCTCAACCGCAAAAGTCTTTACCCGCAAAAGCGTATGTTAAATCTACACAGTTGTATACAAACGCTTCATCTTCGTCTACCGCGCATGCGCCGACCGCCTCGTCTGGTGCAGCGTGCCCACGCGCGCAGCCTGCCGTGCCGCTCCCGCGAGCCAGCAGCTGATGCTGCGAGCATAGGACGCGACCCCCGCGCCGCCCGCAGCCGCTTGCTCCTGTACTCATCCGCCGCCTGACAGTAATCAAATCACGTCGCCGTCACATAACGTACCGACTACACTGCCGGTATATAACCCCGCAAACGCTTCAGTTTCTCTGAAAGTAGAGTCAAAACCGAATTCGACTATACTTCTGTCAACCGCTCAAGTTTACGCTAAACAAAACAATAGCGATAATAAAATGATTATTAGATGCCTCATTGATAGTGGATCTCAAAATAATTTAATAACGCTCGATTGCTGTAAGTCACTAAATTTACCCATTATACCGCTGACTAATTCCTATATAAAGGGTGTTGGTTTAACTTCAAGACCAATTCACGGATATGTTTACTTTAATATTGAATCCCGCATATATCCAAATAATAAATACTACATACACGCTTTAGTGGTAGATTGTATAACCGACCAATTGCCCTCGCATTTTATTGAATATAATGAACATGACATGGCTTACCTTAATAATATACCGCTCGCAGACCTCACATGGAACATTCCAGGCTGCATTGATGTAGTGCTCGGTGTCCAGTTATTCCCGTATATTTATTTGGGGAATAGGGTAGATTCCGGCTCCTGTGCTCCTCCCGCTTTTTTAACCGCCTTCGGTTATGTTCTAATGGGTGACTATCCTTGTAAGTCTGACCCTAGTAACGCTAATTCTTTCACCGCTCACGTGCTCAATGACCTCGAGTCGAGCCTAAATCAATTTTGGGAATTAGAAGAAATCCCATTCAAACGTCATTTAAGTCCAGAAGAGACTAAATGTGAAAATTTATACACAACGTCTGTGTCCCGCAATGAGGAAGGTAGATACACTGTGGCCTTACCTTTCTGTAAAGATTCTTCAGAACTGGGGAATTCTCGTTCTGTTGCTCACCGTCGTCTGCTTTACTTGGAGAAGAAGTTCAAGCAAATGCCTACTCTTCGCGATTCCTATAATAAAGTCATCTCAGAATATATGCATAATGGTTATCTAACCGAAATACCCGAGTCTGAACTTACTGATGATGGTTACTATATCCCTCATCATGCTGTCATCCGCCCGGAAAAAGTAACGTCTCCTGTTAGGGTCGTTCTCGATGCCAGTGCTAAGACTCATTCAGGTATGTCACTCAATGACATATTGCATACTGGTCCTAATCTACAGGCTGATTTATTTTTGCTTTTACTGAACTTTCGTTTATTTCCAGTAGCTATGACGTCTGATATTAAACAAATGTATATGCAAATTTGTTTGCCTCCGCATGACTTCAAATTTGTCAAAATATTATTTCGCTTTTCCGAAAGCGAACCAATCCGCAGCTTCCAATTTACCCGCGTCCCTTTCGGACTCAAGTCGAGCCCTTTTATGGCTATGCGTACTGTCAAACAGTTATGCTCAGACGAAAGTCACCGCCTTCCTGATGCTGCAAGAGTGGCAAGCTCTCAGCTTTACATGGATGATCTAGTCCATTCATGTATTAATGATGAAACCGCAATGCGTTTATCGCAAGAATTAATCGCGCTATTCAAGTCTGGCGCATTTGACTTAGTCAAATGGTCAAGTAATTCTTCTGCACTATTAGATAGTCTTCCCGACTCACACCGTGCTTCTGTCAATTTTAACGACAAGCAAAATATTGCAAAGGTGTTAGGGTTGTCATGGAAACCCACAAGTGACACTTTCTTTATAACTACGTCTCCGCCTGCTGGTGGGAAGTGCACCAAGCGAATAATTCTATCCACTGTAGCTCGCTTGTTGATGTTCTTGGCTTAGTAGCTCCCGTTGTATTATACGCCAAATTATTAATTAAAGAACTTTGGCTTTGCAAGATCGACTGGGATGACACACCCCTGAGCATATAATCAAATGCTACTCTATGCTAGTGCAAGAATTTCCGATGCTGTCAACATTAAAAATTCCGCGTCACATTGGCGTTTCTGCTGACTGTACGGTCAACATTGTTGGATTTTCAGATGCCAGTCTCAATGGCTATGGATGTGTCATTTACTTGCATGTTACAGACCCAGCCGGTTATGTCACTGTGAGGCTACTCTGCTCAAAGTCAAAAGTGTCTCCCGCAAAAATAACTACACTTGCTCGTTTAGAGCTATGTGCCGCTCTCTTAATGTCCAAATTGATCAAAACTGTTCAGGACACATACTTTACTCGTATTCCGATTGCAGGGATATATGCTTTCACAGACTCAACAATTGCTCTTTCATGGATTAAATCATCTCCTCATAGATGGTCCATTTTTGTTAGCAATCGTGTTGCTCAATGTCAAGAAAACGTTGCATCACAAAACTTCTATCACGTTTCCGGAGTTGACAACCCTAGTGATTGTTTGTCTCGCGGTATGCTACCATCACAATTAATATCTCATGATTTGTGGTGGAACGGACCTTCTTGGTTACGAAGCCCGCCCACTGCATGGCCTATTCAAAAATTCGGTCCCACAGAATTTGATAAGTTGCCTGAATGCAAATCCAATACTTTAACCGCAATTGTTCAAGCTGAATAGTACAGCAGAATAATTTGCTCAACTTAGCATTAAAATAATTTACCCGCATATTTTATAATATACTTAGCTTTTAATTCGCCGCATATATTAATTATTAAATATACCGCTCTTAAAACCGCTCTTAAAACCGCTCTTTTTCTTAAATGGCTTTATTTTGTGTTATTTTACTTTAGTAAATCCACCGCTCGCAATTATAATTTATTTTACAGCGTGTATACTCATTGACGCTACCGCTAAGTGCCATATCTTCGGATCAGCACGTAGAAATTTAATTTCCCGCGCATTTTTTAATGTGTACACCGCTCCAGTGTTTTACCCGCTACTGATTTGTCTAACGAGGGCTGAAATACCTGCACACGTTGCAAGTCAGAAATAAATGGTATACCCAAGACCATCCCATCAAAGTAGGGACGGTTGTAGGTGATGACAATGTTCCCCCGCTTCACTGGCCCTTGGGTGTTGTGACAGATGTCTATCCAGGGTCTGATAACGTGGTTCGTGTAGCCATGATAAGAACTGCGAAAGGATCATTTAAGCGTCCTGTCGTAAAATTGTATCCTCTACCTTCACAGTAGATTAGAACGTTTCATTTTTCTATTTCACCGCACCGCACCGCATCATACCTCACCGCACCTCATACTCATTGAAATTCTCCGCATTTCAAGGCCGGGAGCATGTTCGCGCACTAAAACCTTTTAGGCCATACACAGTGCAGGGGTGCTCTCTGGCACAGGACTTGTCAGTCTGGCACAAGTCTTGTCGTTGACATAAGTTTTCATCCGCTCACGTGTTATATTCGCTATAAACCGCATCGCCAAAATAAGAAGATTTCCTTCGACTCCGCATCACAAGACCCCCGCATCACATCATCGGCCGGAGCCCTAACCAGGTGAGTGCTTCTACACTGTTGGAAATTCCATTTGGCATAGCGCGCTCTCGGTCTTCCGCCACCCATAAAAATTGGCTATTTACACGCCATACCACCTTTCAGGTACCATTACACCGTATTGTATGGCTAAAACCAAAAAGTATTTTCTGGGAAATTGCATACGTTTTTATAATAAATTCCAAAAAATATTATAAATGAAACGGATACAAAATTCAGATCTATTGTCAAGAAGACATTAATATCAAAGGCGTATTATAAAGTTAATGGTTATATCATGGACAGGGATATTTGGAAATAATTCCGATCCGCATTAGCGATCCCTTCAAATAGCGAACCTACTGTGTTAAAAATAAAGTTGTGTTAAATACTTGTGATGTATACATCATTTAATAATATTGTAAATCTGTTTAAAAAAAAATATACCTCGTTGAGTTTCTTGCCGGATTCTTCTCAGCAGAGGTTTTTCCGAACCGGTGGTAGTTTTTTTTGACATTCATAAGTGCTTGTTATAGCCTAAATTGAATAAAGATATTTTGACTTTGACTTTGACTTTGACTTTATTAGACCATGACCGTAATCAGACAAAAATAACGTGTCAGACAAAAATATATTCTTTGAATAAAAAAAATATATTCTTATAACCAATCGTCTCGCCGTCGCGTGTCATGAATTTTATTGTTTGTGTGCTTGACATTACTTTCCTAACACGTTCATATTACGGTCATGCCATGGTACGGTGTAGTGGGTAGAGACCTTTAAACTCTTTTTTGCCCTGGCATCTTGCATGTAAGCATCTACCCATAAAATATAGAGCTGATACAACCCCGAAGTGTCGCGACGGTTGCGCCTGTAAGTGGCCTCGGCTGAGATTGCTTTGTGCGCCTTTGTCTTTGCTGACAAAGAATATTTTATTTTTAAAACCACTCGCTGCTGGATCAGACAAGGTCTTTGTTCGTTACCGGTATCGATCTTTCTAGAAAATGGGATTGAGGTCAAGATTAGTTAACATCTTGATGGTATGATGAAAGTTTTTGGGTATTTTTTTATCGTAAATAGAAACTGTAAGGCTACTACGAAATTCGAAAATCGAAATTCGTGTCGGTGGGAGAGATGGTACGATACGAACTTCGATTTTCGAATTTCGTAGTAGACCTACTGATTTTAAGGAGTTTACGTGTATCTTATATAGCCGCTAGGTATATAAAATAAAAAATAAAAAAGAAAAAATATTGGCCAAGTTCGTGTTGGGCTCCGTATTAATTGCAGTAAGTATTCAATTTTATAATATTTTGGTAGATAATTACAACTTAATAATACAATACAAAGACTATTGTACACCAGAAATACTAAGTAAGCGATACAGAAAACAGATACACAGAGAGAAAATTACAAGGTAAGCCATAGGCGGCCTTATCGCTTAAGAGAAAACCCTACATAAATCTTCTAATTTTTGGTACTTCAAATTTTTCACTTATCCAAATATCAGACGGCGGGAAACTTGACACAAGACATTTTGCACTTTATGCAAAATTTTTTTTTTGCAAAACTGCAATATTTTTAAAGGAATAAGATACCTACCTCAATATCGCGGTGGACGAAAAAAATACATTCATCTTTACACGTTATTTTAACACTTTATCGGAGAGATCATTGCGCTTATCAATGATGATTAATAACTTTCTAGTACTAAGTATAAGAACACTCAATACAATCAAACACGCTGTTCCTTTTCAGAGTATTGCTTGAGAAAGAGACGGTGCGCTAAAACCATGCGGCCGTGTAGCCATTGCATAATAGTGCAAACAAACAGACATGGCGACATTATGAAGTGTTTTGTTATTGCACAAGAAACAAAGTTTTTCAACGTTTTAGCTCGATTTACTGAAGGGGATGTCTATGGCAGTGATTGCTTCCCATCAGGTGACCCGCATGTTTGTTTGCCCCCTCTTACATAAAATAATGCAATTTTTAAGTGTGGTACGAGGGCAGGCACGTATCTGAATATCGAAAATTGAAATATCAATAATTAAAATATCGTACTTTAATAATCTAAATATCGTAACTAACCTAACCTAACCTACTTTCGATATTTTGACCGTCGACTTTTTAACATTAGATTAATTTTCGATATTCAGAATTACGTCCCTACGAGGGCATTTTCACAAAAAGGTTTACCTTTCCTTTTTTTTCTAGAAAAAAATGGTAAAACCTACTCAGAATCAAGAGCACAATCAATTCCGATAATACTTAGTTTAAAAAAACAAACCAAACAAAAATGACAGTTTTGTGTCGTTTTTTCCATACACTCGGTATGGGCGCACAAAACTGGCTCATAAAATTTGTATGAAAAAAAAAATTAAAATGCCCACTAAGCTCTTTAAATGCGGTCGCGTCTAGCATTCGGTCGGTTTTATCAAAGCTCATTTTGCATCCTAGTTCTTTGTTTTTCAGACTTAACTAAATGCTAGCTCTAGCTGTGCAAATGGGGTTTTGAAATGTCGCTCTCTGATCTCCACTTACGTTATAAAAACGTCCTTGGTAAGAGTTTATTTCCATCCAAATGCGGCGAGTATTGTTCAGGTTTTGCTAACTTAAAATATTGCGACGAATGCATGTTTTTTATATTTAACAGATTACGAAGAAAGAAAGAAGATATGTATTGTTATTATGTATAAGACATCTGGTAGCATGGTGAACAGCGGTGGCAGTGGCGTTTATGAATTTGAACAATTGTGTTGTTCTGAAGATGAACTCTGGTTGAGCTCGAAACGTGTCAGTAAAGTATGGTGGTGATGATAGTTCCCTTGGCAGTCGAAAAACTGCATGAACACACTTTTGTTGCATAGATGTAGCTGGGCCATTTTTTTTTTTCGATTTTTTTTTTTTCAGATTTCAATGCAATTTGGTGAATTGGTAAAGTTGCTTATTCTGACTATGGTAAGCCCAATTTCACACTATGTCCTACAATTTTTTCCATTGAGTTACACAAAATGTATGAAAATTTCGTAACTAAACTGAAAATTTTGTATAAAATGCGGAACTCAAAATGAAAAAAGAAACGACAACAAAATAAAAAATGGCCCAGCTAATGGTCGCGGGTGGGCAAAGTAATTTTAGTTCAGCGTATTGCTTTTTTTTACACACAGCCAAATCAAAGAACGCTCAAGACATATTTATTTAAAGCTAACTTTTAACTAATTCACGTTGTAAAACTTTTTAAATAGAGCGCAACGGAAATCCGTCCGTCAGGCTGACGACGCATTGTGCCATCGCCTCTTTGTGAGCCCCAAAATGGAGTTGCCAGCTCAAAAATTGCAAATCAGCGTATGACAGAATGAAGCTTTAATTTTTTTAAATGTCACTGTGTTGGCGGCTGAGTGCTGGGCACGCGTTTTTCAGCGTTTTAAATTCCGCTTGTTTATGTTGGGTTTGAGCTATCATTTTGTGCCAATATGTTTTTGTAGATTTTGCGGGTAGGATAAATTTAAAAAAGAGATTTTACAACTAAAGATTCTGTGAATATTTCATGCGCCCACCTGTTACCGTTAGGTATTAATATCAAGCAAAAAAAGGCAAAAAAAAACACGTTTGTTCTATGGGAGCCCCCTTAAATATCTATTTTATCCCGGTTTTAGTATTTGTTATAGCGGCCACAGTAATACATAATAAATCAAGAGATAGAGCCCTGTGTGTGACAGACGGACGGACAGACAAAAGTACAGACAGACAGCGGAGTCTCAGTAATAGGGTTTCGTTGGCACCCTTTGGGTACGGAACCCTAAAAATGAATGGATCAAACCACTACCTGGGTTCAGATTCAAATTCAAATCATTTATTCAGTAAATAGGCCGCAATGGGCACTTTTACACGTAACTTTTTAAACTTCTAGCTCTTTCGGAAATACCATCATTGCCAAGAAGAATCTTCGATTATCTTCTAAAGTCCCGAATTTAACGTAACTTGAATATTTTTGTCTCAGCATGTACATCAAAAGGTTTAATTAATGTTCCATTAGTATTCTAAGGGCATCGTGAACTTATTTGTCGCACTAATTAACTTTAATGACGCACCCAGAGAACGTGTCACGCGTTACTTTTATTAGGACGTGGATAACGTTTTAAATTTATTATTACTTAATGAAATAAAACATCCTACTAATATTATAAATGTGAAAGTTTGTAAGTGAGTGAGTGAGTGAGTGAGTATGTTCGTTACTTCTTCACGCTGAAACGGCTGACGGATTTGGATGAAATTTGGCAAAAAGGTAGTTTATAACCTGGATTAAAACATAGGCTACTTTTTATCCCGATATCCCCACGGCATAGGGATAAAATCTTAAAATAACAACCGCTGGGTTTAGAGTCATGAAATTTGGTATGTAAGTAGCGGCACGTCTGGAATAACACATAAGCTACTTTTTATCTCGATATTTCCAAGGGATAGGGATACAATTTTGAAATTTCAACCGCTGGGTTTAGAGTCTTGAAATTTTGGACCATCCATTTTTGGACAGTTGATCTTTACACAACCTCAATGAAGACCACGATATAAATTTTGGGAAATCCCAGGGAAATTTTATAAAATACCGGAATTTCATTTGTAACAGATCGAATAGTTTACGCGTGCGAAGCTGCGGGTAAACTCTAGTTATACAGTAAAATACCAATACAATGAGACTTTATTGCACACCACGAATAGTTGGCGATACAGAAAACAGGTGCACAGGGAGAAAATAATATAATGTACTAGCTGTTATAATGTACTAGCCATTCCCCGCGACCAAGGCTCGGAACCGGTTTATAAAATAGCGGTAAATACCGGTTTATTTCGGTTTAACTCCAAACTTTCATAAGAACGCGAACGTTTTTAAGAACTTAACTATAACCTAAATAAACCGGTTTATTCGACGAGTGACAGCTGGCCGGCCGGCGGCGGGCGGAGACGTTTATCATGCGCCGAAATAAACCGGTTTTTATTGTTCTAAACCGGTTAATCTGACAAGAACTTTATGGAAATGTTCCCTTAAAAACCGGTTTAAAAATAACGGTTTCGCGAACGAAACTAAAATGAAAAGATTTTGTGCCAAGTACATGATAACGGTTTGGAAATTTAACCGGTATCTGAGCCTTGCCCGCGACTCCATCCGCGCTGAATTCATTTAGCGCTATCTCGCGGGAACTATGCAATTTTCCGGAATAAAAACTATGCTATGTCCTTCTCCGGGACTCAAACTATCTTAATTTAATCTGTATTGAATTTCATTAAAATCGGTTCAATGGTTTAGACGTGATGAAGTAAAAAACAAACAAACAGACTTACAAGCTTTCGGTATTTTTAATTAGTGGGATATTGTAAAGGTAAACCAATATTGTTGTTTGTTCCACCTAACTTCATCATCATCATCATCATGTCAGCCGAAAGACGTCCACTGCTGGACATAGGCCTCCCCCAAGGCTCTCCACTCAGACCGGCTCCATCCTGGTTGGAGGGCTACCGACAGCTCGTCTTCCGGTCCGCGGACTACCTAGATTACCAAGTTAAATATCTAAAGCGGTGGAGCCCCTCTTTTTGTATCGGGGGTTGAAAAATGGGTTTCTAAGTTGAAGTTGAGTTGAAAACTTAAGTAAATGATCTAGTATGTAGTAGTAGTAACGTGGATAGATAAGTCGACGTTACATATTCGAAATATGACTTAAGTCCAATATACTGTCAAATAATGAGATACATAACATGTACAAAGGCTAACTTATCCCTTTGCAGAATCTCCGTCAGACGACCATAATGTACAACATATATGTATAACATATTTTCAAGGTGTCAAATAGGCATGCACCATTTTTCTCTTTTTTTTTCCTTTATTTGGCTGCAGCTGAAAACCAGCGCTGTGGTTCCGTACCTCAGCATTGCTGAGCTGCCAGCCCTTTCGGCTAGCTTTAAGTTGACCTTAATTAAACATTAAGTTATATGTACCAGATGTATGCTACCTACAAGTTTGCCGAATAAACTTTTTCTTTCTTTCTTTCTTTCAATATCAATTATGTCCACTACTACATCATTCACTTTAGTTTTTTACCTATATACTGTTATAAATTTTATATTTACGTGTAAGTCCATCATCCAATCAGGTTTCGATCACTTCCGTGAACGTTATAAATATCAGTGAAAAAACTACAAGCAAAATCAAATGTCAAACCAGGGTAACTGTGTCTAACCTTTACGAATTTCCTTGACTGTGATTTGTATTGCTTATGCGTTTGTTTTTATATTATTTGCTGTTTAATTTCCTGTTATTGTGAATTTGTGAGGGAGGCAGCGATACGATAGGAGATGAGATTACTCGGAGCCTCTATTCTGTAACAACTAAATGATATTTTAGCAATGAGTAAGCAAGATTTGTATCTAATTCGGTTCACTAATGTTTCGCAACTAACGTTTGGCAACCTGATTAATTACGCAACTGTTTAATGTTTCTGAAACTGTAAATATTTCAGGATTTTTTATAAAACTAATGTAACCTAACCTAAAGGGTTCTACACGATGGCACTGGAATTTATGCTGAAATATTTACAGTTTTAGAGTTTGAGAAATGAAAAGTTGCGAAATGAATCAAGTTCCTAAACGTTAGTTGCGAAATTAATGGATATTTTTGGCAATACATCATCATCATCCCGGCCTGTAATACGTCCCACTGCTGGGCAAATGCCTCCTCTCGAAATGAGAGGGCTTGGGCCGTAGTTCCGATGCGGGCTCAGTACAGATTGGAAACTTCACACACACCATTAAATCTCTTCCACCATGTTTGCAAGTTTCTTCACGATTTTTTCCTTCACCGTTAAGCTTGTGGTAAATTTTAAATGTAATTTCTTGAGAGGCAATATAGGTCAAACCACTCGGCCACCACGACTTCTCATTACAATAATTGTAATATATTTTTTGCTAAATGTGTTTAAATCTAAATCAACGTCACAATCACAAATTAAGAACGCTCGTGTAAATTCATTCATGTTCTAAATTGTATTTGAAATTTACCACGAGCTTTACGGTGAAGGAAAACATAATGAGAAAACCAGTTTAAACCTGCCAAGCAATTCAATGGTGTGTGTGAAGTTCGCAATACAACCGGACCCGCGTGGGAACTACAGCCCAAGCTACGTATATTAGCTGGGATGATGATGATGATGATGAAGTCAAAGTACATACTCTTAAGCGCTGTTTTTGTATCACTTACGCTGAAGAGAATAGAGGCTCTCTATGTTTGCGTTACGTTACAGGATGTATGGTGTTTTGATTTACATGCGATAGTAGGACGATATATTATTGTAACAGAATAAACTCTAAGCACCTCTAAGTAAACGAATTAAGTAAAGCCCTCTTGCATGTAATGTATAGAATATTTTTTTTATTAATATTGAACGTTTGAATTAGAGCGTGTGTCATCTTGAATTTTAAATAATTTATTGAATCAGGCGTTACTTTGCGGAGGTCCATATCAATGAACTAAAATAATTTCGTTGCTCACCCGCGACCTTAAATCCTTTTTTTAACTTAGGGCCTTTTAAGGTCGCGGGTGAGCAAAGAAATTATTTTAGTTCATTGATATGGACCTCCGCAAAGTAGCACCTGATACAATAAATTATTCCTTTTTTCTTTCTTTCAAAATATATATTTTTCTTTATATGTAGCCGGTAATGCAAAGACCTCCCCTTTCCTCTTCTTCTCTTCCCTATCTCGGGCATGCACCTGCCAATCGAACTGCAAAGCGCTTAAGTCGTCCTGCTATCTCCTCTTGGGTCTGCTTCTGTTCCTGTCGTCATAGCAACGAAGATTTAATTTGTAAAATACCGTATTATTATCCAGTGTATTTCTAAACACTAGGCCCATTTGGAAAGAACTGCCTTAATTTACCAAAATAAAGATCATGCTAAAAAAAACGTGAGGTAAACGTACGAGTGCTCAAAAGCATCTTTAACCTTAAGTCATAGCAATAGAGATGAGAGCAGGGTGTCCTCTATTCGGCATTGGCGTATCGAGCATTGGGACGTTTACCTTATACCCCGGATTGCTAGTGTGGCTAGCACCATCTTGCTCGCTAATCGCTAATCCTGCCGTGAAGCAGCAGTGCTTGCACAGTTGTCTTTCGGCGTGGAGAGAAAGACAGCCGGTGAAATTAATGGCACTTGAGGTATCCCTTCTTAGGCCTCTAGGTTGACAACGCATCTGCGATACCCCTGGTGTTGCAGATGTTTATGGGCGGTGGTGATCTCGACCCACTTGATCGTTTGCCATCTAGTCAAATAATAAAAAAAAAACCTTATACCCAGACCATTATACCGCATTTCATTCCAAGGGCATCAGTAATTTTCACTTTAACCACAGCGCAAATTCTATTTGTGTTTACCGAACTCAAGTTTTTTATTTCATCACGATTTCGACGCTCCGAAACAGTTTTCAGTTCGAGTTTTTAATTCGATTTTGTATATTTTAGTCAGCGGCTAAATGAAATGAAATGGCTTTATGTGTGGCATGTAAATGTAAAAAGGGTTTTAAGTGTTTGGGAACCTACTGGTCTCTATATAATTATCACCATCCACTATCAAACACAAACCTCCTTAGGCTGCCATGAAATTAATTGTAAATGCTTCATGCACTTATCTGTAACTTGAATGAAAGAAAGAAAGAAAAAACATTTATTGCCCATAAAAAAATACATATTCGTGAGAAGGTACATACATGCTCAGTTGAGGACTATGCTTCACAGCGCTGATTTCCCGCAGCATAGCATTAGTATTAGAGTCACTCTTCGGATACAGAATCCTAGAAACCAACTAAATTTGGCAACTGTTCAAGTAAAAAATCAAGCCTCTAACATCACTTATTAACAAAATCTCGATTAAAAAAAATCTAAAACAAATTAAGAAAGCATCCAATCTCCGGGTAAAACACCCAGCAAGCGGCCATAAATCTTTTGACGATGTTGCGATCTCAAAACAGAGTTATCTGTTATCTCAGAGATCTCCTCGGATCGGGCAAGACAAATGGGCGAGGCTAACCGCACTCGTCTGCCACCGATCCGGTGACTTGATTTGTGTTGTTCTGTTTATTACTACTGGTACGTTTACCCTACGTGACGTGGGTACTTGCTGCTGTTCATTTCAGAACTAGAGAATAAGATTTTTTTCTTTACCTACATTTTTTTTATTTTTAAGGTTCCGTGGTGCCGTGCCGTGCCGTGGTGGCCTAGTGGTTTGACCTATCGCCTCTCAAACAGAGGGTCTTGGGTTCAAACCCCGGCTCGCACCTCTGAGTTTTTCGAAATTCATGTGCGGAATTACATTTGAAATTTACCACGAGCTATGCGGTGAAGGAAAAATCGTGAGGAAACTGCACAAACCTGCGAAGCAATTCAATGGTGCGTGTGAAGTTCCAATCCGCACTGGGCCCGTGGGAACTATGGCCCAAGCCCTCTTGTTCTGAGAGGAGGCCTGTGCCCAGCAGTGGGACGTATATAGGCTGGGATGATGATGATGAAGGTTCCGTACCTAAAAATACACGTTATACCGGGTGTGGCCTGTAACATGACAAATAATTTAAATATATATCGTATTCATCAAACTGAAAAACATTAGTTCAGCAACTTTTAAAAATATATACTATTTTTTGTTTAAGACTTTGAAATAATTTATTGAATCAGGCGTTACTTTGCGGAGGTCCATATCAATGAACTAAAATAATTTCCTTGCTCACCCGCGACCTTACGATAGCTAAGCTTATGCAAAATATACGTGTTCATGCAGTTCCTCCACCTCTACACTGTAAGAACACACACAAATCACACAAACCCATCTATCACCACCACCACACTACACTGACGCGTTTCGAACTCAACCAGAGCTCATCTTCAGAGTGACACAACCGTACCGTGCTAACAACTGGTAGCATGGTGTACGGTTGTGTCACTCTGAAGATGAGCTCTGTGTGTTCTTACAGTGTGGAGGTGGAGGAACTGCATGAACACGCATATTTTGCATAAGCTTAGCTATCGTAAGGTCGCGGGTGAGCAAGGAAATTATTTTAGTTCATTAAGACTTTGAAGTTTATTCAAAGCAGCAATGTAAAGCAAAATGTTTGATGTTTGTAACGTGATAGGCGACGTCAGTTGGGTTCTAGGATGGCGTACAATGATCATCAGTATTTAATTTGTATAAAAAAGGGAAAATCTAAAGACTCCATTATTTTTAAAAGTCGCTGAACTAATGTTGTTCAGTTTTAATTATTTGCTCGTATTACAGTGCCGGTAGAATCACTTTGTTGTCCATACTATCTGTCGGTCTGTCTGTCTGTCAAAGAAAAAGGTTCTTAGGAATCTTTGGAAATTATTACGAATTAATTTGTTTATTGCATTTATTTTCAAACCTTTCTTTCACAAAATATTCGTATGCTGTGCTAACTTAGTAATTCTAACTGAACACACGTAATTCCATATTTTGAAATTCCACCATAAACTTACTTAACAACGTAATATCCGCAACAAGCTTCGTCAAAAAAACAAATTGTGCTGTTGTCGTAATTTGTATCTACTTGTCGGGTGACACTCTTTCCCGGCCCGGATAATACCGACATGGAAATACCGACCCTATTTTTCGTGTACTCGCCCATAGCAGCTCCTGTCAGTTTCCATTATTTTACAAATGATATAATTATCGTTTTATGTAATAATCATTACATCGCATATTATCTAATTTAAAATACTTTAATATAAATCCATACTTCTACGAATTTCTACCAAAAAAGTAGGTTAGGTTAGAACCGCGACCCCGATACAAAATGCATGCTGCCAGAAAAGTAGGTTGGATTAGGTTAGAACTGTATACAATGTAATGGTTATAAGAAATCATAGTTATACCAAATGATAATTATACGAAGTTAAAAAAGATATTTTGATATTATACCAAACGTTTATTATTATACAATGTGCGATTATACCCTTCAAAAATATGTCAAATAGTATTATAACAAATAAAAATATATAAACTATTTTTAAACCAATCATTACACATCCTTATAATCAACACCTTGTAATACCCTTATTTACCTGGATCCGATAGGGTGAGTCATGCTCGCTCTCCCGAAACACTTTGTATTAGTAAAGATAGGAATATTAGCAGCCATTTATCTCGTTTTCAGACTAGTAAAAAGACAATCAAGGATTCCAGAATTAATGTCTTTATAACTAAGCGCAGTTTGCTCGAACTAGCGCAATAAACTGAGTTAGTGCAGCGAGGGACACTTGTGTCTGCGCGGAAAGTGCGACATAACTGTGCATGTATAATTTTACTTTGTTGCCGTGTCACATAGTAAAAGGTTCATACCTACAATACCCTATAACCAACAAAAGTTGGGAAACCCCGGACATTGTCACTTCAAAGTTCAATATCTCAAAAACGACTAAACGATTTTGATAAAACATGTTTAAGAACCATCGCTAGAAAACCTGCTTTCAAATAAAAAAACACCCGTTTAAGAGCTACAGTGCCACAGACACATATAGCGATCAAACTTATAAGACCTCTCTTTTTGCGTCGGGGGTTACAAACAGATAGCGAATTGCTATCGGATTTTTTTTTACAAATTGTCAATTAACGTATCCTTAGTAATATTACTAATGCGAAAAATTTACTGTAAATAATTCCTGTGCTCACTAAATTACGATAGCTACGTCTATGCAACAAATGTGTGTTCATGCGGCTCCTCCACCTCCACACTGTAAGAACACATACAATCCACATACGCTGACGCTTTCCGACTCAATCAGAGTTCATCCTCAGAGAATTAAAATTGTTCAACACGTTAGTTCAAGTAGCATTTTGCAGGTAGGACCTTGTGCAAGGTCCGCCCGGATTGCTACCACCATCTTGCTCGCTAATCCTGCCGTGAAGCAGCAGTGCTTGCACTGTTGTGTTTCGGCGTGGAGAGTAAGACAGCCGGTGAAATTACTAGCCCTTAAAGTATCCCATCTTAGGCCTCTAGGTTGGCAACGCATCTCCAATCCCCCTGGTGTTGCAGTTGTCTATGGGCGGTGGTGACCTCTTACCAACAGGAGACCCACTTGCTCCTTTGCCATCCAGTGGAAATAAAAAAACATGTTTCCAAGCAGATATTGGCGTAAAACTTATAATTCCCCTGCTTTTGCGTTCGGGGGTTAAAATAGTTTCCAAGGACCATTTAAATCATAGCCGTTGTCTCATTTGCCTCACTTCTCTTGATATCAAAAACAACCCAACAACCCAAACTGCAAATAAATTATTTAAAAAGCGAAGCATTATCCTATGTAAATAAATGGAGGTTACCATATTTCTTCATGAAAATCATGGAGGCACTTTAACGGCCCTTTTTGCCAAAACCCAAAGGTAATGTTTCAGAAATTGATGTTTTGCGTGTCTTACTTTGTAAAGCTTTTAGCTGAGTACGAGGAATATGGGGCTTTGTCATTGATAGGCTATTATGGGGCTTGCCCTTTTTAAGAGAGGAAAATACAATATGCTTATTTGTTTTAAGACAGAGGACTCGGCCGGTAAAGGTTATGTCGCTATAAAAAATCTGCAGATACTTTTCGATTTATAGGGGCTGTTCCACCACACATTGATTATTTATTTGACGGATTCATGCGATGCCGTCTCTATCTATTCGAACGAAACAAACAGAGACGGAATCACATTTCTCCATCAAATAAATTTAATCAATGGCTGGTGAAACTAGGGATTAGACTGCAAAATACAATACCTACCTAACTGCGATGAAATTCAATGGTGTGCTAAAGTTTCTAATCCG
The DNA here is from genome assembly GCF_025370935.1 of Choristoneura fumiferana. Taxonomy (NCBI): domain Eukaryota; kingdom Metazoa; phylum Arthropoda; class Insecta; order Lepidoptera; family Tortricidae; genus Choristoneura; species Choristoneura fumiferana. The sequence goes on from NC_133500.1 coordinate 6,737,847, forward strand.
TATTAGGCCTGTGTGTATAATAAACCTTTTTAAGGGTTCCGTATACAAAGGGTAAAAACTAAGACTCCGCTGTCCGTCAGTCTGTGCGTCTGTCACCAGGCTGTATCTCATGAACCGTGATAGCTAGACAGTTGAATTTTTCACAGATTATGTATTTCTGTTGCCGCTATAACAACAAATACTAAAAGTGGAATAAAATAAATATTTAAGGGGGGCTCCCATATGATACAACAACCGTGTTTTTTTGCCGTTTTTTGCTTCATATTAATAACGGCAACAAGTACCTAAGACGCTTGAAATATCCATGAAATATTTAGTCGGATATTCACTTTAAAAATAAATAATTCATTCATAGTATAATAAATATTTAAGGGGGACTCCCATACAAAAAACGTGGTTTTTTTCGCTCATGTCTGATGTTGTGTAGAATGATACGAAACCCTTCGTGCGCGAGTCCGACTCTTGGCCGGCATTTTTAATTGAAAAGAGGTATTTGTTCTACACAGTGGGATGCTTAGTGTCTTTATCTTGTGAGTTATACTCTCTGAACATATATGAGTAGGTAAAACGTGTTGATTAGGGTATTTCTAATGTAGTACAGTCACCAGCAGCAAACAGCAAACAGCATGTAACACAGCATTGATGAGGAAAAGTATATTAGGAATGGCACCAAAAATATTCAATAAAATTCCAGATAGTAATGAAATCTTAATACCAACCAATTCAAAAAGAAATTGACATGTTTTTATTATAGTTATATATTGATGAAATCTTAATGACAGGAATTTAAATTTATGCTTCTAAAATGACATTATTTTTAGTTTTATATGTATTGTGCCAGACAGAACATTGCAATATTATTGACATTCATGAAAATAAAAATCCTCGCTAAAATAGTTATTTAAAATTAAATAATTGATATTATACGCGCTTACTTGGTTATTTTTTAAAATTTTGTTTTTATTGCTGCCTGTGAATACTTATTGTATTTAGATAAGACTTAGGTATGACTTGTTAAAGGAACAGAAATATTTGTACGCCTACTGGCAAAACATAGAGATTCCTGAATGTTATGCTTTTAAGATCAATTATGTACACCTATGTTCCACAAATAAACGTATTCTATTCTATTCTATTCTATTCTATTCAGCATTAATATCTGCCATAGCGGAGCGTGCAAAAATATCTGACACGTCCTTCCGGCCCTAGAAAAGTGTCGTATCAGATATTTATGCATCTTGTTGTGTCAGATATTGGTGCTGATGACTGTACAAAGCCTCATACCAAACGCCACAGTATTAATAGAGAAATTATTTTCATTTTTTATTTATTTTTTCATTACTGATTTCCGATATAATACTACTTCGAAACTCCAATAAGTTACCCAAAGGGCTATAGAACGGGCGATGTAGGGTATCTCTCTCCGTGACCGAATTAGGAACACAGAGATCGACGAACAAAGCTTACCGACATAGCCCAAGTCAATGCTACCAGAAAGTGGAAATGGGCAGGCCATATGCCGTAGGCAGGACCACAGGTGGAGTAGACGGGTGCTTGAGTGGAGGCCAAGAAGCGTCCCTGTGAAATGTGGGCAGGCAACCGACGCATTGGACTGACGATCTTGTTAGAGTGGCTGGGAAGAACTGGATGCGAAGGGCACAGGACCGAACGGAATGGCGTGCATTGGAAGAGACCTACACTCAGCATTGGGTGGATCGTGGTTGAAGAAGAGATAGAGAGAGAAAATACTTCTGGACATACAAAGATAGAAAAAAACAAGACATTTATTCACATTCACAGACACATAAATACTAAAAAAAATAAACAAACATTTATAACATTGAGCAACATAAGTACATTTATTTTATTTGACTCCTAAATTTATTCTTTTATTTCAAAATACAAGAACTTAAGAAAAAATACTACCTACTAGATTAAATTTAAAAAAGGCCCCCATGGCATGGTGCCCAAGAGGCTAGCAGCATTCCCTCGTTGAATGGCGATGGAGATTCGTTGAGAGATAGCTAGGCGAATAGGCAATAATAACCCTTGTAGGTAGGTATTCCTTATATAGTATGCAAGTGTTTACCCGCGGCTTCGCACACGTAAATCCAGCAGCTGAATTGAAATAATTTTTCATAATTCCTGTGGGAATTCCCGAAAATTAAATCGTGGTTTTCATTGACGTTACGTTAAAAAACAATCATGTCAAATTTAATGACTCTAAGCCCAGCGGTTGTTATTTCGAGATGTTATCCCCACTCTTGGGAATAACGGAATAAAAAGTATCCTTATGTTTTATTCCAGATGTCCAGCTATCTACATACCAAATTACATCCAAATCCGTCCAGCCGTTTCAGCGTGAAGGAGTAACAAACATACTCACTCACTCACTTACAAGCTTTCGAATTTATAATCATCACAAATCTACTACTACTAACACAAAAAAATTGCAAAAACATCATACTACTAAAGTAATAATTTCATTGCGAGAACTCGTCGACCCCAAATCGGGCTACATCCGGAATGCCCCGCCCCGCCGCCCGGAATCCCCTCTCCGCCCGGACCCCGCCATTTTGTTCCCCAGACTTCCGGAGCAGCGAGCGTCCGATCCGGACCGTTATTCAACCAGTACGGCCGCGACGCTAACAACGGACGTACGTTTTTACGCTCGTTTTTAAACAAACGTGTTTTTTTTTAGACCAGTGTTTAATCCAGGTAAGTGGCAATGTTTTTAGACTATTAGTAAGTAGAAAGTAAGTTATCTAATTGTTTATTATAGTGTTTACTGTTCGTATTTGTACTTTCAATCCGGAAGTTTTAAAGTGAACGCCATTGTTGTGAACGTATGAAACGTGACGTGGTGTTTGTTATTGCAACAGATAAGCAATGTGTTAATTGTACAGTTTATTATTCCCTCTTTATATTTTTATGTTTTTTCATAACTTGAGAGAACAAATACCTACTGCGAAATAACTATCTACGGTTTGAATTCGACACGTTGCCGTGTTTGAAGCGTCTGTGCTCGTTATCTCTGTCGCACGCATTAAAATCGGCGCTCGCGCGAGCGGGACAGTAGACCTGAGTCGCAATCATGTTATTTTAATTCAAAGAACGATTAGTATCGTGTGCCATTGTAATGTTTGTTAGCAAAATACCAGGGTCTCGGTTTGACGTACAATTTTATACCTGTCGGGTTTGAGACCACGAATAAAAGAGATACGAGTATAAGCATTTTCAAGCGTTTCTATCTCTGTTATTATTGTTATTAGAGATTTTTAATTTAGCAAGTAAGTACATAGTAGTTTTGTAAATAGCCTTAAACTCATTAAATACCTGCTGTACGCTACATAGTAGTTCAATTCTTAAACTGTTTCCCGAAAGGATACCTAAAGATAAAAAGATTTTTTTTATACTAACTAATTTGGTACATACCTACTTAGGTATGTACCAAATTAGTTAGTAGGTACTTACCTATAATCACAAAATACAGATAGTTCAGAAGTCAATCTCCTGTATGTACTTCACTTTTCATACCTACGCTCGGCGGTCGCTCTAAGGTTGTCAACTATGGCTTATGCACCAAAAAACTATCGTGGTAGTGGCACTCTTATCTAGTTTGATTTAGTGTTGAGAATGAAACGGGAAGAATGGAAATATAAATTAATAACTAAAATATTTTCAGTTTAATGTCATTGTTATATTATAAATTTGTCATAGAAAATATCTTGCGACGGTTTCGTTATTGGCGAAATTCACGATTATTTAATTTAAACAACCGTCCACTGAACAGTTATAATAACTTTTTTTTGTTGCTCCATTATTGCACAAAAAAGTTCACAGACGCGTGTCTCAAGCGGATGGCACTCGCGCTCGCACTGGTCCCAACCGGCCCGAGATACCGTGTCCGTGAGCAGTGTCTATGTGTGCGTTGCTCGAGCGCACTTGTATGGAGATTGACTTCTGAACTATCTGTGTTTTGTGCTATAATCCTTCACTGTCTTAGAAGTGCACTAGGCAATCATTCGAGCGTTTAAACCGTCTCATTTTTCTGGTCACAGTTTTAACGAATTGGCTGGAGATTTTTGGTGTCGTTTTTTTTTTCTTTTATACGACTGGAAGGCAAACGAGCAAGTGGGTCTCCTGATGGTAAGAGATCACCACCGCCCATAAACATCTGCAACACCAGGGGAATTGCAGATACGTTGCCAACCTAGAGGCCTAAGATGGAATACCTCAAGTGCCAGTAATTTCACTGGCTGTCTTACTCTCCACGCCGAAACACAACAGTGTAAGCACTGCTGCTTCACGGCAGGATTAGCGAGCAAGATGGTGGTAGCCATCCGGGCGGGCCTTGCACAAGGCTTGCGTTTTCGATTATTTGTTAGTTTCTGTAACAATTTCTACCAGATAACTAAAAAACTGTATTAGAACTTTTTAAAAAAAGTGTCCATAAAAATGAGACGGTTGAAACGTTCGAATAATCGCCCGAGTTTTGAAATTTCCACAGGATAGGGAATCAAAGGGATTTATTCCCGCATTAGAGTGTCTTCATCATCAGCCGGAAGACGTTACTGTTGAACAAAAGTTCTCCCCTTAGTCTTGACATTATTATCAAAATACAAACTGAGACATGGATGCACAGAAAAACCAGAAAAAGAGACCAGCGCTGGGTCTCTGGTCTCTTTATCTGGTTTTTCTGTGCATCCATGTCTCAGTTTGTATTTTCGATATGGTTTCACGGGATACCCGTAAAAGTAACAAATTTGGAGTTGAAATACAAAATACAAAAAGACTCCAAAAAAACCAATCATAATTGACATTAATAGTTCGTAATATCAAATATTTTATGAAGTACATTCGTTAATTTTACCACCTTTTACTGGTGATAATGATTACTATCATGTGAAAAATATGTACCTATTTATCATTTTTTTTAAATCTAACTGACGAAATTATTATTTTAAGGATTATACCTACGCAAAGACTCACAAGGAAATACACAATAGGCTAGATCTATTGTGTATTTCCTTGTGAGATTTGCATAGGTACTTTATATAGAACAAATTATCACTAAGAATTACGACTGAATGTACTATACAGCACAAATTATTCATTGAATAAATAATTTTAAGAATGTTGATATAATATCCCAAATAACAATGTTTTGGTCTTAAGTAGGTATTACACCTGTTAATTATTTTCAGGGTACAATGGACAAATATACGCATTCCCAGATTGATTCCGAATTACTCATAGCAACGATAAAGAAGAATGAAAACATATGGAATAAGGACGCCAAGGAATATCACAAGAAGAGTATGAGAGAAGCGGCCTGGAACCAGGTGTGTGAGGAGTTAGTGCCTGGGTGGAAGGAATTGACAGAAGAGAATAAGAATTTGAAATGTAAGTATGAACAACGCCCCGCCACAACAACACAGTTAAGTTGATAAATATAAGAACTACTTCATCAGCCGGAAGACGTCCACTACTGAACAAAGGCCTCCCCCTTAGAACGCCACAATGAACGACAACTCGCCATTTGCATCCACCGGTTTCCCGCAACTCTCACGATGTCGTCAGTCCATCTGGTGGGAGGTCTGCCAACGCATCGTCTTCCGGTTCGTGGTCACTACTCGAGTACTTTTCTTCCCCAACGGTTATTTGTTCTTCGAGCGATGTGGCCCGCCCATTGCCACTTCAACTAAACATATACATACATCATAATAATGATGTATATGAATTATGGTTGAGTTCGATGCGCGACGTGCGGTGGTGGTGGTAGTTGGGTTTGTGTTATGTTTGTAACCCCCGACGCAAAAAGAAAGTTGTTATAAGTTTGACCGCTATGTGCGTCTGTGTGTCTGTGCGTGTGTCTGTCTGTGGCACCGTAGCTCTTAAACGA
>NC_133500.1:6743851-6795630 GCF_025370935.1 Choristoneura fumiferana
TTAAAATAAAAGAATTATCGTATTTCCTCTACGTGTAAGATGAATGTATTTTTTTCGTCCACCGCGATATTGAGGTAGGTATCTTAGTCCTTTAAAATATAGCAGTATTGCAAAAAAAAAAAATACATAAAGTGCAAAATGTCTTGTGTCAAGTTTCCCGCCGTCTGATATTTGGATAAGTGAAAATTTTAAGTACCAAAAATTAGAAGAAAACTATGAGATTATGTAGGGTTTTCTCTTAAGCGATAAGGTCGCCTATGGCTTACCTTGTCATTTTCTCTCCGTGTATCTGTTTTCTGTATCGCTTACTTAGTATTCTGGTGTACAATAAAGTCTTTGTATTGTATTGTTAACTTGTAATTATCTACCAAATATAATATTTATACTTACTGCAATTAATACGGAGCCCAACACGAACTTGGCCAATATTTTCCTTTTTTATTTTTAATTTTATATACCTAGCGGCTATACAAGATACACGTAAACTCCTTAAAATCAGTAGGTCTACTACGAAATTCGAAAATCGAAGTTCGTATCTACCATCTCTCCCACCGACACGAATTTTCGATTTTCGAATTTCGTAGTAGCCTTACAGTGGTCTATTTACGATAAAAAATACCCAAAAACTTTCATCATACCATCAAGATGTTAACTTAATCTTGACCTCAATCCCATTTTCTAGAAAGATCGATACCGGTAACGAACAAAGACCTTGTCTGATCCAGCAGCCGTAGTGTTTTAAAATAAAATATTCTTTGTCAGCAAAGACAAAGGCGCACAAAGCAATCTCAGCCCGAGCACTTACAGGCGCAAACCGTCGCGGGACACTTCGGGTTGTATCAGCTCTATATTTAGGGGTAGATGCTTACATGCAAGATGCCAGGGCAAAAAGAGTTTAAGGTCTCTCTCTACCCACTACACCGTACCATGGCATGACCGTAATATGAACGTGTTAGGAAGTAATTCAAGCACACAAACAATAAAATTCATGACACGCGACGCGAGACGATTGTTATAATAAATATATTTTTTATTCAAAGAATATATTTTTGTCTGACACGTTATTTTTGTCTGATTACGGTCATGTCTAATAAAGTCAAAGTCAAAGTCAAAGTCAAAGTCAAAATATCTTTATCAATTTAGGCTATAACAAGCACTATGAATGTGAAAAAAAACTACCACCGGTTCGGAAAAACCTCTGCTGAGAAGAATCCGGCAAGAAACTCAACGAGGTAAATATATTTTTAAAACAGATTTACATTATTATAAATGATAAAATATGTATACTCACAAGTATTGTAACACAACTTTATTTTTAACACAGTAGGTTCGCTATTGAAGGGATCGCTAATGCGGATCGGGATTATTTCCAAATATTCCCTGTCCATGTATAACCATTAACTTTATAATAACGCCTTTGATATAATGTTTCTTTGACAATAGATCTGAATTTTTGTATCCGTTTCATTTATAATATTTTTTGGAATTTATTATAAAAACGTATGCAATTTCCCAGAAAATACTTTTTGGTTTAGCCATACAATACGGTGTAATGGTACCTGAAAGGTGGTATGGCGTGTAAATAGCCAATTTTTATGGGTGGCGGAAAGACCGAGAGCGCGCTATGCCAAATGGAATTTCCAACAGTGTAGAAGCACTCACCTGGTTAGGGCTCCGGCCGATGATGTGATGCGGGGTCTTGTGATGCGGAGTCGAAGAAATCTTCTTATTTTGGCGATGCGGTTTATAGCGAATATAACACGTGAGCGGATGAAAAACTTATGTCAACGACAGACTTGAGCCAGACTGACAAGTCCTGTGCCAGAGAGCACCCCTGCACTGTGTATGGCCTAAAAAGTTTTTTAGTGCGCGAACATGCTCCCGGCCTTGAAATGCAGAGAATTTCAATGAGTATGAGGTGCGGTGAGGTATGATGCGGTGCGGTGCGGTGAAATAGAAAAATGAAACGTTCTAATCTACTGTGAAGGTAGAGGATACATTTTACGACAGGACGCTTAAATGATCCTTTCGCAGTTCTTATCATGGTACACGAACCACGTTATCAGACCCTGGATAGACATCTGTCACAACACCCAAGGCCAGTGAAGCGGGGGAACATTTTCATCACCTACAACCGTCCCTACTTTGATGGGGATGGTCTTGGGTATACCATTTATTTTCTGACTTGCAACGTGTGCAGGTATTTCAGCCCTCGTTAGACAAATCAGTAGCGGATAAAACACTGGAGCGGTGTAAACATTAAAAAAATGCGCGGGAATTAAAATTCTACGTGCTGATCCGAAGATATGGCACTTAGCGGTAGCGTCAATGAGTATACACGCTGTAAAAAAATTATAATGCGAGCGGTGGATTTACTAAGTAAAATAACACAAAATTAAGCCATTTAAGAAAAGGAGCGGTTTTAAGAGCGGTATATTTAATAATTAATATATGCGGCAATTAAAAGCTAAGTATATTAAAAAAAATATGCGAGTAATTATTTTAATCTAAGTTGAGCAAATTATTCTGCTGTACTATTCAGCTTGAACAATTGCGGTTAAAAGTATTGGTTTTGCATTCAGGCAACTTATCAAATTCTGTGGGACCGAATTTGAATAGGCCATGCAGTAGGCGGGCTTCGTAACCAAGAAGGTCCGTCCACCACAAATCATGACATATTAATTGTGATGGTAGCATTACGCGAGACAACAATCACTAGGGTTGTCAACTCCGGAAACGTGATAGAAGTTTTGTGATGCAACATTTTCTTGACATTGAGCAACACGATTGCTAACAAAAATGGACCATCTATGAGGAGATGATTTAATCCATGAAAGAGCAATTGTTGAGTCTGTGAAAGCATATTATCCCTGCAATCGGAATACGAGTAAAGTATGTGTCCTGAACAGTTTTGATCAATTTGGACATTAAGGAGAGCGGCACATAGCTCTAAACGAGCAAGTGTAGTTATTTTGCGGAGACACTTTTGACTTTGAGCAGAGTAGCCTCACAGTGACATAACCGGCTGGGTCTGTAACATGCAAGTAAATGACACATCCATAGCCATTGAGACTGGCATCTGAAAATCCAACAATGTTGACCGTACAGTCAGCAGAAACGCCAATGTGACGCGGAATTTTTAATGTTGACAAGCATCGGAAATCTGCACTAGCATAGAGTAGCATTTGATTATATGCTCAGGGGGTGTGTCATCCCAGTCGATCTTGCAAAGCCAAAGTTCTTTAATTAATAATTTGGCGTATAATACAACGGGAGCTACTAAGCAAGAACATCAAACAAGCGAGCTACAGTGGATAGAATTATTCGCTTGGTGCACTTCCACCAGCAGGCGGAGACGTAGTTATAAAGAAAGTGTCACTTGTGGTTCCATGACAACCCTAACACCTTTGCAATATTTTGCTTGTCGTTAAAATTGACAGAAGCACGGTGTGAGTCGGGAAGACTATCTAATAGTGCAGAAGAATTACTTGACCATTTGACTAAGTCAAATGCGCCAGACTTGAATAGCGCGATTATTCTTGCGATAAACGCATTGCGGTTTCATCATTAATACATGAATGGACTAGATCATCCATGTAAAGCTGAGAGCTTGCCACTCTTGCAGCATCAGGAAGGCGGTGACTTTCGTCTGAGCATAACTGTTTGACAGTACGCATAGCCATAAAAGGGCTCGACTTGAGTCCGAAAGGACGCGGGTAAATTGGAAGCTGCGGATTGGTTCGCTTTCGGAAAAGCGAAATAATATTTTGACAAATTTGAAGTCATGCGGAGGCAAACGAAATTTGCATATACATTTGTTTAATATCAGACGTCATAGCTACTGGAAATAAACGAAAGTTCAGTAAAAGCAAAAATAAATCAGCCTGTAGATTAGGACCAGTGTGCAATATGTCATTAAGTGACATACTGAATGAGTCTTAGCACTGGCATCGAGAACGACCCTAACAGGAGACGTTACTTTTTCCGGGCGGATGACAGCATGATGAGGGATATAGTAACCATCATCAGTAAGTTCAGACTCGGGTATTTCGGTTAGATAACCATTATGCATATATTCTGAGATGACTTTATTATAGGAATCGCGAAGAGTAGGCATTTGCTTGAACTTCTTCTCCAAGTAAAGCAGACGACGGTGAGCAACAGAGCGAGAATCCCCAGTTCTGAAGAATCTTTACAGAAAGGTAAGGCCACAGTGCATCTACCTTCTCATTGCGAGACACAGACGTTGTGTATAAATTTTCACATTTAGTCTCTTCTGGACTTAAATGACGTTTGAATGGGATTTCTTCTAATTCCCAAAATTGATTTAGGCTCGACTCGAGGTCATTGAGCACGTGAGCGGTGAAAAAAAGCGTTACTAGGTCAGACTTACAAGGATAGTCACCCATTAGAACATAACCAAAGCGGTTAAAAAAGCGGGAGGAGCAAGGAGCCGGAATCTACCCTATTCCCCAAATAAATATACGGGAATAACTGGACACCGAGCACTACATCAATGCAGCCTGGAATATTCCATGTGAGGTCTGCGAGCGGTATATTATTAAGGTAAGCCATGTCATGTTCATTATATTCAATAAAATGCGGCAATTGGTCGGTTATACAATCTACCACTAAAGCGTGTATGTAGTATTTATTATTTGGATATATACGGGATTCAATATTAAAGTAAACATATCCGTGAATTGGTCTTGAAGTTAAACCAACACCCTTTATATAGGAATTAGTCAGCGGTATAATGGGTAAATTTAGTGACTTAACAGCAATCGAGCGTTATTAAATTATTTTGAGATCCACTATCAATGAGGCATCTAATAATCATTTTTATTATCGCTATTGTTTTGTTTAGCGTAAACTTGAGCGGTTGACAGAAGTATAGTCGAATTCGGTTTTGACTCTACTTTCAGAGAAACTGAAGCGTTTGCGGGGTATATACGGCAGTGTAGTCGGTACGTTATGTGACGGCGACGTGATTTGATTACTGTCAGGCGGCGGATGAGTACAGGAGCAAGCGGCTGCGGGCGGCGCGGGTCGCGTCCTATGCTCGCAGCATCAGCTGCTGGCTTGCGCGGGAGCGGCACGGCAGGCTGCGCGCGTGGGCACGCTGCACCAGACGAGGCGGTCGGCGCATGCGCGGTAGACGAAGATGAAGCGTTTGTATACAACTGTGTAGATTTAACATACGCTTTTGCGGGTAAAGACTTTTGCGGTTGAGAATTATTATTGTTATTGCCAAAGTGTAACAACGTATGGTGACATTTTTGACAAACTTACAAGTGCTACGTGAGCTGCAATTGAGTAGAGTATGTGACATGCTTAAACAGTTTACACAGCCACGGTTGTTTTTAATAAAGTCGAATCTAGCTTGTGGTGAACCATATTTTTGAATTTGGAACAATTATATAACTGTACGTGATCATATTATTGCACAATACACAGGTTTTTTATTTGCGGAGCTGGAAGAAGGAACATCGTTGCTAGCTACAAACGCTTTGTAAGTAGTACGCGCGGGTTGAGCCGGTGTATTGGCAGCGGGTTATAAGCGGTTCGCGGAGTATTCATTGAAGGATTATTGCCTGACCGTTCTAGAATTTTGACTTGACTCTGCATAAATGTGACATATTGCTCGTACGAGGGAATAGTTACGTCACGAACAGACATTTCGAAACTTTGTAAAGTCTGTTGGTCAGTTTTTCGCAAAGCACACTGCAGGAAAAAGAAATCTGAGAGATCAGGAATGTCCAATTGTTTTAGAGCGGCCACAGTCGCGGAATATCTTTCAATGAAACTGTTAAGACTGCTGGGCGAATTCGAACTTGGTTTAATATCCAAGATGTTATTAAGGTAGTATGTACCCAAGGCGCGTTTATCCTGGTATTTATTTACTAGACTATCCCAAATAATGGAATAAGTCTCTCCTGTGGGTACCAAACCTGCGGTTATATTTAAAGCGCTATGGGTCAATTTGCCCATGAGGTACTGTACGCGTTGCGAGTCAGTAAGCTGGTCATTGTTATGAATATTTGATTTAAAGGACTCATAGAATATGGGCCAGTTTTCAGTCCTACCATCAAAGGAGGGAAGGTCGATAGGCGGGAGTTTAATATTTGGACCTTTAACTTGCGGCGCGGGTGCAGAAGGCGAACCTTTGCGGGGCGGTTATTTTAGAAATATTAGCACGAGTGCGCTTAATGCGGGCGTATAAGTCCTCAAATGTATCCAGAGTCTCATAATCTGGTTCATGTTTAGGGTCAATAGACATTGAAATAGCATTTATTTCGTCTAATATTTTTTCGAAATTTACTCGAAAATCATCGATCGTCTCGGATTCTGCCATGAAATTCTCGTTACTGCGGGAATCGAACGTAGAGACATTTTTCGACAGATCCAACAAATGTGAGAAACGGCGTAAAATTCGTTCTCTTTGGTTTTCAAAATGGATAATTTTGATTCTAAAGGTGATTTCCCATGATTATGTAACGCGAAAATATAAAATTTAGTTTCAAAATTATATTGAGATGTCAGAAGAAATTATGACAGAAATGGCGGTTGAAAATTATGCCTATTGTGAGAGCCAAAAATTACGCTATGTCACAGGCGAAGCGGTGAATAATTTCGTTCCGGGAAGCAATCCGGTTGTTCGATAGGACCAAGAATTATGGTATGGCGTGAAAATAGCCAATTTTTATGGGTGGCGGAAGACCGAGAGCGCGCTATGCCAAATGGAATTTCCAACAGTGTAGAAGCACTCACCTGGTTAGGGCTCCGGCCGATGATGTGATGCGGGGTCTTGTGATGCGAGTCGAAGGAAATCTTCTTATTTGGCGATGCGGTTTATAGCGAATATAACACGTGAGCGGATGAAAAACTTATGTCAACGACAAGACTTGTGCCAGACTGACAAGTCCTGTGCCAGAGAGCACCCCTGCACTGTGTATGGCCTAAAAAGGTTTTAGTGCGCGAACAAAGGTCTAGTGCCCCAAAGATCTGCGACTATATGTTATAAAAAGCATAAAACGGAATGCGAAAGCACATACAATTTAGTTGTAAGTTAAATTGTCATACTGAAAACCAGCGCTTGCGGCTTGCCGTGGCAACACGCTGAGTATGGCCCTTTTTGCTACTTTCGGCACAATGTCTTTTTTTCTTTCTCTTTTAGTATGTAAAAGTATGTAATAAGGTTGTCTTATTTTTAATTGTTGTCTACGCCCATCACTACCAATTTGGATGTGGGCAACACTGGCAACTGATCTACAGCGGTCGCTTGAGAGCAACGGACCTTTCTTTTTTTAAATTTTATTAAACGTTCAAAATATTGTATATTTTACACCGATCTACATTAAAAACTAAGAAGAAAAGCTGGATTTAATTATAAAGTCAAAAAACCCTTGAAGCATCGAACAGTTTGGTGACCCCGACGTGATACGGCTACGCAACGGGAAGGCGAGATTTATCCCGAAGAAAGTGCTACAGACGGTTCCGAGGGAAGTAACGTCCATTTCCTTATATTTCCACTCATTATTTCAACTAAAATTGCATTAATTTGTGTAAATAAGCGTTCGATTCTTCGAGCATAAGTAGTACTTACTAAGTTTACCCTCTTTCGATTTTATTACGATAAGTGGTTTTTTCTCTCCTCAAAACTTCAATTAATCCAGTAATTTATCCACGTTATAGTTAAAATCAATGCTCAGTTAATGTGATTTAAAAAATTAAAGTTCATTTAAAAGCAAAATATCTTAAATACCTAGTAAAAAAAAATACGTTGTATGACGTCTAGACACAGTGCATAATTCATTTATTTTACATCGTTATTAAGGTTAATCGGCATCGTTTCCACGTTCAGTGTTTGTGTATACACGTAGTCAAACCTATTGGCCGACTATTTCAGGGACTACTCCGTGAATAAGTTGGTGAAAACAATAGCTGGACATCGGTACGGCTCGGCTCGTTTCCTACAAGATCACCGCGCGTTACACCGTGTCGGGCAGCACAGCCGGCGCGTTATCACCGATCAGCTGGTTTGTGCATCGAAAACAGGTTGGATTCATTACTTACCTATAACATTGACCTACTTTTCTATTGACTAGTGTTATTGATTGCGCTCACATTATGGCCGATTTAAAGGAATTAAGTAAGCAAAGAGGCGGTATTAGAAGTCGTCTCACGTTATTTGAAAAATATTTTACTCCAATATTACAAATTGAAAATATTACTGAACGTAACCAAGCTATAAATAGTGAATTTAAGTTAAGGTTGACGAAATTGCAAGAGCTATGTTATAGTTTTGACGACATTCAGTCAAAAATTGAACTAGTAGATCCCGATTTAAATCAGCAAATCAAGGAACGGGAGGAAACTGAAAATAGGTTTTATCATTTAATTGGAAAGGCTCAAGAGTTGTTGGATGCGTTAAGTGAAACTAAAATAAGGCAGGCGGACGAGGTATCGTGCAATGGTAGTTCTCCATCATTATCCAACCATCATAACATTAAACTACCACCGCTGAAACTTCCTCCGTTTGATGGCGACGCCAATAAATGGCTCGAATTTCGTGATATTTACCTATCTCTTATTCACAATAACAACAATATTGATAACGTCAGTAAGTTTCACTATTTACGAACATATTTGGAGGGTGCCGCTAAGGCAGTCATTAATAGTGTCACGGTATCCGCAAATAATTATGAAATCGCTTGGTCGTTGCTCTGCGATAGATATAACAATAAGCGTCTGCTCATAAACGAACATGTTAAATGCCTATTTTCAATTGAGGCGCTAACCAGAGAGTCCGACCGGGGCTTGCGTAACTTAATAGATGCAATCTCAAAAAATTTAGCTGCTTTAAATATATTAGGTGAACCAACCGATAGTTGGGATACTATTATTATATACATGGGCTCTGCAAAGTTGGACCTGGTCACGTCTAGAAAGTGGGAGGAGTTTCGAAGCACATTAGATAAACCAAGTTTAAAAGATTTTTTTGATTTTCTTCGTCAAAGGGCAACTGTATTAGAAACAGTCTATGCTGCAAAATCTGTAACGCCAAACAATAAAAATGAAAAACGCAATAGTTTCATTAAATCAAAATCATTTATTTCTTCTTCGCTCGATTCACCCCCTCGTGGCTATTGTTTAGCTTGTAAACAAGACCACAAATTATACGATTGCAGTAAATTTAAGTCTATGTCTATTGAAGAAAGAAATGCAAAGGTTTTCCAATGGAGGATATGTAGCAATTGTCTTCGTAGTGGTCATCAAGCATTTCAATGTAGGCTCGCAGGTTGCCGCATCTGTAAAAGAAAACATAATTCATTACTACACAAACAAATAACACAAAACCCAAGTACACAACCACAACCATCTCAGCAGCCGCAGCCACAGGTTCACAATAGTGAAGAAGCATCTACATTTACTACAACAACTAGCGCTTCGGATAGTGAACAAGCCGGTCAAGGTGAGATTATTGGTGTTTGTGGTTCATCTAGGTTCACTCCTGTTGTTACTATGTCTGCTGGCGCCTCAAACTTGGCTCTTCTGTCTACGGCTTTAGTTGAGGTGACTACCAACGGCAAACCGATCAAACTGAGAGCGCTCTTGGATAGCGGTAGTCAATCATCGTTTATAACGGAGGCGGCTCAAGCAAAGTTAGCGTGTATTAAACGACGCAATCAATGTAAATACGTGTCCGGTCTTAATAATGCAACATTAAGCATTGCCGAACATTGCAATTTAGATATAAAATCGGTTCATAACGAATTTAGTACTTCTGTCAAGTGTTACGTCGTGCCAATTATAACCGACAAACTACCACAGACAGAAATACATCTTCATGATTTATCTATACCTAACAACATTCAATTAGCGGACCCAACCTTCTTTTGCCCATCAGAGATCGAGCTTTTGTTGGGAGCCGACATCTTTTGGGACATCATGGGATCCGGTCGTAAAAAACTGGGACCTAATAAACCGATTCTACAGGAAACCCATTTGGGATGGATTGTGGCAGGCCCCATGGGGGGGAAATATTATGAAAATTCAAATAAAATACGCTGTCAGTTTAGCAAAGATATACAACAACAACTTGTTAAATTCTGGGAATTAGAAGAAGTTCCCATAAGTAAACCTAATTCAAGTAGTGAGGACTATTGTGAGAAATTATTCAAAGATACAACTACTCGCGATGCAAGCGGCAGATTTTGCGTCAAAGTTCCTCTGCGTGAATCGCCAGATGTCCTAGGCGGCTCGTACAATATGGCTCATCACCGATTATTGCAATTAGAAAGAAAATTAAGAAACAAGGTTGATTTCAAACAAGAATACGTTAAATTTATGCAGGAATACGAGCGCTTGGGACATATGAGTGAGGTAACGGCAAACCTTGATCGTGGATGTTTTTTACCACATCATGCCGTTATTAAGGAACAAAGTGAAACCACTAAACTAAGAGCCGTTTTTGACGCGTCAGCTAAGACATCCTCCGGAATTTCATTTAACGATATACAGCATGTTGGTCCTGTCGTTCAAGACGACCTCTTCTCGATATTATTACGATTTAGGCAGCACAAATATGTGGTCACAGCTGATGTAGAAAAGATGTATCGGCAAATATTAGTCCAGCCTGAACAACGTCACCTTCAGATGATTTTATGGCGCGAGCACGAATCTCTACCTATCAAAACATACGAACTCAATACAGTAACTTACGGTACTGCCTCCGCACCATTCTTAAGCACACGATGTTTGGTTCAGCTAGCTGAAGAATGTCCTATTGAGAAAGTTAGCCTAATAATTAAAGAAGATTTTTATATTGATGACTTGATTACTGGAAGCCACTCTAAAGATGAGCTACGTCAAATCATCAACGCTGTTACTAAAACTCTTCATTCAGCTCATCTTCCGTTACGCAAATTCCGCACAAATGATTGTTCAGTGTTTGAAGAAAATCATAACTTGCTCATACCTAAAGATTTAAATTTAAGTTCGCAATCCAGTGCCTTGGGCCTTAAATGGAACCCAGTTACAGACACGTTGAACTTTCCTGTAAATTTTGACTGTCCAGTAAAAGCTACAAAAAGATCTATTTTGTCCAATTCAGCCCAAGTATTTGATCCTCTCGGATTACTAGGTCTTTGCACGATTATACCTAAGATTATTTTGCAAAAATTGTGGATGTCTAAGCTGGATTGGGATGACCCTATTCCAGCTGAATTGGAAAATACGTGGCAGGATTTTGTTGCAGGGTTGCAAACGTTACTAAACTTTAAAATTCCTAGATTTGTACTCAATGATGACCCTAATGCCTCTCTAGAAATCCATACATTTTGTGATGCATCGCAGAATGCATATGCGGCATGCGTTTATTTGCGTTCAATTAACGGGATTGGCAATGTTGCAGTTAATTTATTGTGCGCCAAGACAAAGGTAGCTCCGGTACGAACACAAACAATACCGCGATTAGAGTTATGCGGTGCCTTACTGGCATCAAGATTATACGCCAAGGTATCTAAAGCTCTTAGACTTACTGTGAGTTGTACTTACTTCTGGACAGACTCTTCTGTAGTGCTTGGTTGGATACATTCTAAAACCCAACTGTTGAGGTTGTAAACCTTTGTAGATTTATATTGGCCGCTTACACTTTAACTATGGTTTGAATATGTCTAGTTTAGCTGTCTTTCGATATGTGTCTAGTTCGTATTGTTATGGAAATATAATATTTTAATTAATAAATAATCGTCTTCTTCATCATCTTCAACATGGTAGCAGAGCGTTTAGTGTAAAAGAAGTGAAAAACAAGTAAGTCGTAAATATGAGTAATAATATCGTAATACCAATTTTTGACGGAACGGATTATGCCAATTGGAAAATTCGACTATTAAAATTTCTTGAATTTAAGAAATGTAAGGAAGTAGCTATTAGAATAAAAACTGAAAAAGAAGATGCTACTAAGTGGGATGAGATGGATATTCAAGCTACAAATTATATATACAGTGCGATTACCAACCAACAGTTGGAATACATTAGCGAGCTAGAGTCAGCATACAAAATTATATTAAAATTCGACGAAATGTATTTAAAGCAATCTACAGCATTGCAAATTGTATGCAGAAACAATTTAGAAAATATAAAACTAACGAAATATTCCGATGTTAACATTTTCTTCGACGAATTCGAACGATCTGTCAACGATTTGAAAAAGGCCGGCGCCATGATGTCGGAAAGTGAAAAATTAAATTATATGTTAAAGGCGTTGCCCGGAAATTACAGTTATATTGGTGATTTAATAGATGTTTTGCCAGAAAAAGATAGAACCGTAGAATATTTAAAAAGTAAAATAAGAATGAAGAAAAAGTGTAGACGAAGAAATGCCGGTACCTCGAACGCTTTTAAAGTAGAATCTGAGAACAAACAAACATGTTTTACCTGCGGAAAAGTTGGGCATATACAAAGAGACTGTTGGCACGGACACCGAGGTCGTGGTCGTGGACATTATGCTCGAAGTCGTGGTCGAGGACGTGGTCACTACAATTTCGGACCCAACAGAGGCAGAGGAAATTACTATAATACAGAATACTATAAAAAGAGCTTTCACACATGCGTTGTGAACAATTCGACGATTAATAAAGATACTCCTCTTAAGCCAGGACAAATAAATTGGCTTTTAGACAGTGGATGTACAGACCACATAATAAATACCGACGAATACTTTGATAAATATGTAACATTGAAAGAACCAATAAATGTCAAGGTTGGTGATGGAAGAATATTGAAAGCGACAAAGGTTGGAAGCATTAAAACTTACTTTCCTGTTTATGAGAATAGAAACAAAGTGATAATAGACAATGTATTTTACGTAAAAGAGATGAAAGCTAACTTATTAAGCTATTCGAAGATAACAGATAATCACACAATAGTTTCGACGGGATATTTAACGAAGATATATAACAAGAATAGAGAATTGATTGCAATTGCGAAGAAAGATGAGAGACTCTACAAAGTAACCAGTTTTGTCTGTAAGGAAATAGGCGTAAATACAGCAACTTGTAATATGACATTGAAAGAAAAGCTGCACCGAACATTTGGTCATATAAACTTCAATTATCTTGACATGATGTGTAAAAATCAAATATTAGACGGATTACCTAAACAAATAGAAACGGATTATATGAAGTGTGCTATATGCGTCGAAAATAAAATGCACAATCTGCCATTTAGCAATAATAGAACAAAGGCAGAAGATATATTAGATATTGTACACACGGATGTTAACGGACCACATAGAGCTACAGGATATCGAGGGGAAAAATATTTCTTGACATTTATAGATGATTATAGCAAGATAGCTAGAGTATATTGTATTCAATCAAAGGAACAAGTGTATGAATGCTTCGAAGAATATGTCAATCAAATGCAAAATATTACAGGAAAAATGATCAAAGAACTAAGATGTGATAATGGGAAAGAATACATAAATAGCAGAATATTTAATTTCGCAAGAGCAAAAGGAATAATGATTAAGCCTTGCCCAGCATACGTACATGAGTTAAATGGCACAGCAGAAAGATATAATAGATTATTAATGGATATGGCACGATGCCTCTTAGCTGAAGCAAAGGTTGACAGATGTTATTGGCCAGAAGCTATTAAGACCGCTGCTTATTTAAAAAACCGTATAATGACAAATACCCCAGAAAGAAAGACGCCATTTGAATTATTTTTTCATGAAAAACCAACTGCAAAATATTTGAGAATGTACGGTAGTAAAGTTTATGTAAGAGTACCTGAAGAAAAAAGAGTATCAAAATGGGACAAAAAAGCAGAGATGGGAATTTTACTAGGATATACAGATGTTGGATACAGAGTACTAATCAACAATAGAGTTGTCATTGCAAGACACGTGGATATAATTGAGGAAGATGTTAAGCTTATTGCATTTGATGATAATGAAGAAGATAATAATATAGATGAAGAAAAATGGGAAGATTCCCTAGATAGAATTGAAACAGAAGACATGGTACCGAATAATAACGCCAGAAGAACCTCAAAGAGACAAATTAAAGCACCACACCGTTTTGATGAAGAATTTGGCTACTATTGTATAACTGCTAATTATTGTGATGCGATGATTCCAGATACTTTTCAGGAGGCGACTACGTGTGACGAGGCTGATGAATGGAAAGAGGCTATGGACCGAGAGATGAACAGCCTAGTAAAAAACGATACTTGGACCTTAGTAAATGCACCACAGGAAAAAGAGGTACTAGATGTAAAATGGGTTTACAAAAAGAAGTCTGCTGATCTTTATAAAGCCAGGTTAGTGGTTAGAGGGTTTCAACAAACCACTAATATTGATGATACGTATTCACCTGTTGCTAGGATGCATACTTTAAAATTACTGCTATCGTATTGCTGCCAATTTAATTTACATGTACATCAAATGGACGTAGAGACTGCTTTTCTAAACGGTAAAGTCTTATCAGAAGTGTATGTCAAACAGCCTCTTGGTTATGAAGACGGTACTGACAAAGTATATAAACTGTATAAATCTCTTTATGGTTTAAAAGAAAGCCCGCGAGCTTGGTACGAATGTTTTAATGATTTTGTAACAACTATTGGTTTTCAAAGGAGCAGATATGACTATTGTCTTTATGTCAAAACAGATGATAACTGTACTGTATATATTTTAGTATATGTCGATGATTTATTGATAGCTTGCAAAAATGAGCACACCGTTGCGATAATTAAAAATAAATTAAGTAACCATTTTAGAATGAAGGACTTGGGAAAGGTTAGGAACTACATAGGTATTGATGTAGAGTATGACTATGCAAAAGCTAATATTTTGACCTTAAGCCAGGAAAAATACATAGAGTCGTTAGCAAAAAAATATGAAATTGAGAATTCTAAATTATTTAAAACCCCTATGGAGATTAATGCCAAACTTGAGAAATGTGAATTACTAAATGATGATATTAAATACAGAAACTTGATTGGAGCTTTGTTATACATTAGTTCTGGCACTCGACCAGACATTGCCTTTTGTGTCAATTACTTGAGCAGATTTCAGAACTGCTATGGTGAAATTCATTTCAAATATGCATTGCGTGTTTTAAAATATTTGTACTTGACTAAAAATCTCAAGCTCACATATTATCAGAATTTAAAAGCTACTATAATGGATTGTTACGTAGATGCCGATTGGGCCGGAGATATAGTAGACCGTAAGTCTACTACTGGTTTTGTAATTCGATTATTTGGTAATGCGGTGTACTGGAAATCAAAGAAGCAAATGACTGTGACAAAATCTTCCACTTTTGCTGAATACATAGCGTTGTCAGAAGCTGTAACTGAAATAAGCTTACTACGCAGTATACTTCATGATGTTTTTATAACGCTTCATGCTCCTGTAAACATTTATGAAGATAATTCAGGTGCTGTAGCTATTGCTAAGTATGGTAATTTCACAAAGAATTCGAAGCACATTGAAGTGCATTATCATTATGTTCACGAGAATGTTAAGAATGGAACTATTGATATCGTTAAAGTTGATTCGGAAGATAATGTTGCAGATATTTTTACCAAAGCGTTAGGAAACATTAAATTCTTTAAATTCAGGCAATTGTTAAATATAACTTGATTTGATATTGCCATACTTGCAATGTTTAACAATGTTAATTAGTGTTGCCATATTAAAATATAAATCTAAGGAGGCGTGTTGAGGTTGTAAACCTTTGTAGATTTATATTGGCCGCTTACACTTTAACTATGGTTTGAATATGTCTAGTTTAGCTGTCTTTCGATATGTGTCTTAGTTCGTATTGTTATGGAAATATAATGTTTTAATTAATAAATAATCGTCTTCTTCATCATCTTCAACACCAACACTCTAAAAACCTTCGTAGCAAACCGAGTTGCGGAAATCCAAGATGTATCAAGTGCTGGATCGTGGAGACACGTACCAGGTATACAAAATCCAGCGGACTTGGCGTCCCGCGGCATACATCCTAACCAGGTGCACAAAGCCACATTATGGTGGCACGGCCCTTCCTTTTTAAATGGAGATCCATCTGGCTGGCCAGAAGTGATACAATCAACCGAACCTTTACCTGAAATAAAACTTAATTCAACTAAATCTAAAACTACACTTACAACTAATACTACGATTAATTCTAACGTTACTAAATGCACTACAATGACTATTTACAATGCTTTTAACATAATAAATTTTGAAAAATATTCAAAATTTTCAACTTTACAAAGGGTTGTCGCCTTTGTATTGCGCTTCTTATATAAC
This sequence comes from Choristoneura fumiferana, assembly GCF_025370935.1. NCBI lineage: Eukaryota > Metazoa > Arthropoda > Insecta > Lepidoptera > Tortricidae > Choristoneura > Choristoneura fumiferana. The sequence continues at coordinate 6,760,164 of NC_133500.1, forward strand.
TCACGAAACGTTAAATCTAAACGTACAGGGTACTTAACTACTGACGAGCTGGAACAATCACTACACTACATGGTTAAGCAACATCAAAAAGAATGCTTTGATGTTGAACTTAAACTATTAAAAAATAAAAACCACTTACCTTCCGGCTCTCGACTGTTGCCTCTGAGGCCCTTTATTGATGAAAAGGGTATTCTCAGAGTTGGCGGGCGTATTCAAAACTCACCTGAAACCTATAATAAAAAACATCCTATCATTTTAGAATCTAAGCACAATTTTACTAAATTATTATTTGCTCGTGAGCATGTCAAACTTCTGCATGCAGGTGCACAACTGCTTTTAACTAATTTGAGGCAAAACTTCTGGGCTCTTGCGGGCAGAAGACTTGCACGTGCTACAATAAATAACTGCAGGATGTGTAGAATATTAAAAGGTAAAACTATAAGTCCCATAATGGGAAACTTACCTTCATCTCGTGTGACTCTCAATTTCCCATTTCAAATCACTGGTGTCGACTTTGCAGGTCCATTCCCCACTAGAGATCGAAAGGGGCGCGGTTGTAGAATTATTAAAAGCTATTTATGCTTATTTGTATGTTTTACCACTAAAGCACTTCACCTAGAAGTTGCATCTGATTTAAGTGCTGAGGGATTTCTTATGTGTTTAAAGCGTTTTATTTCTCGCAGAGGAAAACCAAGCGAAATCCATTGCGACAATGGTAGAAATTTCGTGGGCGCAAACAATGACTTAGTGAAATTTCTAGAATCATGTAATGAAACCATCTCTTCCTTCGCTGCGGCTGAGGGTATTAAATTTAAGTTTTCGCCAGCTTATTCACCCCATTCGGTGGGCTTTGGAGGCAGGCGTTAAGTCAGCAAAATATCACATGATTAGAATGTTAGGAAACACCAATGTGACGTTCGAAGAGTTGACTACGTTGTTTGCGCAGATTGAGGCAATTTTAAACTCCCGACCTTTGACTCCACTCTCATCAGATCCCTCTGACCTCTATCCCTTGTGTCCTGGACACTTCCTGATCGGCAGACCGCTCACTTCATTACCAACACCAGCTTTACTGGATGCTAACATAAGCGGCCTCAACCGATATGAAAAATTGGAGAAAATACGTCAACAGTTCTGGGAAAGGTGGCGCTACGAGTACTTGAACGAATTACAACAGAGATCGAAGTGGCGCTTGCAACATGGACAACTCGCACAAGGCGATATGGTGGTTCTCAAAGAACCCAACTTACCTCCACTGAAATGGCGCCTCGGGCGTATCCAGTCCCTGCATCTGGGACCTGACGGAGTAGCACGTGTAGCAGATATCAAGACAGCAAGAGGCGTTATTCGTCGAGCAATCATAAACCTCTGTCCTTTGCCGGATCCAGCACATGAAGACTTGGCTCGAAGTCCTGGGACCTTCGAGGGGGGGAATATGTCTACGCCCATCACTACCAATTTGGATGTGGCAACACTGGCAACTGATCTACAGCGGTCGCTTGAGAGCAACGGACCTTTCTTTTTTTAAATTTTATTAAACGTTCAAAATATTGTATATTTTACACCGATCTACATTAAAAACTAAGAAGAAAAGCTGGATTTAATTATAAGTCAAAAAAACCCTTGAAGCATCGAACAATTGTGTTTTTTTTTGCTGTGCCGAATTTTGGCAAATAAATTTATTCTTTCTTTCAATGGGTTAGTAACAATTTAAGCCTTACACCTAAGTTAGTTAAATTTTGCCCTGATGTTATATTTTGCCCTCGAAGTCAAATAAGCTCATTTTTTTTTATTAAACATAATTTTAGTTAATTTTACGTGCGTTAGTAGCAAGCAGCAAACATGCACTGCTATTGTTTCTGGCTTGACTTTGTTGGCTATAACAGCTTGCCGAAGTGCCGATGTGTTTTGATGCGGGCCAAAAGTGACTCAAATCCTAAGCAAACTACTAGTGAGTAAATACTGAGCCCGGGTAAACATGGACGAAAATGAAGATAATTTGGCCCGCCATAAGAATGTCAAATTACAATTTTTTTTTGAGATACATATTTTTTTTATTGTACCGCAATTCCATGATCAGGGGCCGTATTGCACGTTTCTGACGCTCGCGATTGCAATCAAATTATGGATTTCGCATACAAAACTGTCATTTGATTGCGATTGCGAGCGTCAAAAATGTTAGGCAATGCGGCCTCAGATTAGAGACAAAGCAAGGTTAGCATAGCGAGGGACTGATGGCAGTAACTGAATGAGGAAGCCAAGTAAAGATAGTCGGTAAAAATTAAAATCGACTCCTTACTTCTGTTTTTTGTAAAGGTTGCCTGGAAGAGATTGCTCTGAAGTGAAAAGGCCGCCTATTGCTTACATTAAAAATTTCTATATACATGTGTTTTCTGAACTGCTTACTATGTGTTGGTGTTCAATAAAGAGTTATTGTATTGTATTTAATAATATCTTTCAAAACGACATCTAATATCTGACATCTGGTACCATGGTGAATGGTTGTGCTGCTCTGAGAATGAACTCTGGCTGCTTCGAAACGCGCGTCAGTGCAGTGTGATGGTGATAATATACTGAGCGGCAAAAAATGTGGCCCTCAAATGTATGCAGTAATAGGCAATCTTGTATGTAGAGTGGGCCAAATTTTGTGCCGCTGAGTATAGTTGGGTTTGTGTGATTTCTATGTGTTTTTAACATTGTGGAGGTGGACATGCATGAACACATTTGTTGCTTATACGTACCTATCATAAAGTCACGGGTGGGTAAAGTTGTTTTTAGTTTATTACAAACGACAATAGCGAGTTGGCAATGCGGCAGAAAAGCTCACTCAGTATATTGATTCCGCGTTGCCGCCTCCTGGTGATTGATGTAGTGTCTTGCCAGCCATGTGTGCTTTGGTGTGGTGTGGGTTAAAGATTTGGAGCGTATAATACGCGCTTTGAGAATGAGACCGAAATTGAACGAAATTTGTTTGTCAATCAACTTTTTATTTATTTCCATGGTAACGTGTTCTGAGTTATTTATTAAAAGTATCATTTTATGGGCTACAAATACGCTAAATATTAGAAGTTGTGGTCACAAGCAATTCCCTCATGGTTCATCTCCTAATCACGCTGCATTGCAAACATTTTTCTAACAAAGTGTATCACTGAATGTTTATTGCCCCTTGTAACCCTTTAAAAAATTACACTAGAAACATTTTAACGCATTTTGCAAGCTGACATATTTTGATTAATGACGGCCTGGTTCTCAAGATGCTATTTTGTGTTTGCTAACTGTACTTGCACACATCACGGCCTGTTTATGTCCCACTGTGGCTCAGGCCTCTTTTCAGAATGAGAGAGCTCAGCCCAGTTTCATAATTGCTTTACAGATCTGTACAGGTGCAGGTGCTTGTAGTAAATTTTAAATGTAATTTCGAAAAACTGAGAGGTGTGAACCTGCATTTGAACCAACGATCCTCTGCTTGATAGACCATAGGTCAAACCAATAACCTACCACGATTTCTTTGTACGTACTTGTGCTATCGTCTAAATTAATAAAACATCTGTACCTACGAAATATCAAGTCAAGGAGCGGCCATACCGCTACTTAAAAAACGGTGACGGTACGGCATCGCAGTGACGCATCGTATGCGCACCGTTTTTGTCGGGCGCGCTCCACACCGCTGCTCAAAATACGCAGATGGTGCGGAATCGCAGTGACGTGTTCTAAACGTCACGACTTTTGGTGCAGAGCGGTAAAGTCCTAACGTTTAAGGCACGTCTTTGCGATTTCGCACCGATTGCGTATTTTAAGCTGTGGAGAGCATTTAATAAAAATGGTGCGCAAACGATGCGTCATTGCGATTCTGTACCGTCACCGTTTTTTAAACAGCAGCGTGCTTCTTTATCTGAACATCGCTGAAATTTTACTTGTTAATGTTTTTGTTAATTCACCTATGACTAGTTTGTATAATAAAATCATAAGATCACTATTCAAACACTTAATTTTTGTTAAGCTTTTTTACTACTGTTTTTTTATCAGATTTACAATTTGATATGTTTGGTTTTAAAACCGCTCAACTCTTATAGCTTGTTACCAATGTTTGACGTACATCTATTTATTCTTATCATATTTTATAAGATGATGACAAAATAGGAAAAAGACAGCTATTTCTCATTTTGCCACATACTTCACTTATTTAGGATATTCCATGTTAATAATGTAGTAATATTGTTATTGCCCATAATAGAGTACCGCAATATATTTTATTAGAAATTCTTGTAATATTTCATATCAAAGAATGTTTTTATTGGTGCTCTGATCTGATCGAAGATAAAGTAAAACCAGGCCAGCTGCGAGTAGGACTCGCGCTCCGAGGGTTCCGTACAAATTTGTCGGTTTTTAGGGTTCCGTAACCAAGATGGCAAAAACAGAACCCTTATAGTTTCGCCATGTCTGTCTGTCTGTCCGTCCGTCCGTGGCTTTGCTCAGGGACTATCAATGCTAGAAAGCTGTAATTTTTCACGGATGTATACCATTTTCAGCCGCTGAAATAAACCTTGAAACGCTAGAAGTAAACGGGATGAAACTAAAACACCCTCAAGGGTGATTACCCGGCCTATTGTCAAAGTTGGCTGAAAACATGCGGTTGCGAAAATACAAAAGTTAGTCCGCACGCTCAGTTGGTTCCTTAGGGTACCGTAGGAGTTAGTAAAAATCTTTCCGCGATGAAAAATGCTTAATACGGTATAGGTAAAAAACTTTACAAGATTACCCGTTGCATACATTTAGTAGTGCACAGAATTGATAATTATGGGACCTAAAGTTATTTCTCGAATATGGAACGTCGACTTATCTATACGACATTAATACTACCCTCTATACGTTATGCCTATCCAATTTATTAAAAGTGTAAACAAACCGATTTCATCAACACCCACTGGAACGAATCAATAACACATTTATCTATAATTCGTCTTTTTTTTTATTCAACTGGATGGCAAACGAGCAAGTGGGTCTCCTGATGATAACAGATCACCACCGCCCATAGACACCTGCAACACCAGGGGGATTGCAGATGCGTTGTTAACCTAGAGGCCTAAGATGGGATACCTCAAGTGCCAGTAATTTCACCGGCTGTCTTACTCTCCACGCCGAAACACAACAGTGCAAGCACTGTTGTTTCACGGCAGGATTAGCGAGCAAGATGGTGGTAGCAATCCGGGCGGACCTTGCACAAGGTCCTGCTACCTGCAAAACTCTCTTGTCTTTTAACTAGATTAACTCTTGGTCAAAATCTAACGTTATTTCTTGATTGAAACATGTGTTTTCTGTAGTAGCATAGACTAGCGTAGAGATGGTGGAAAATTTGACATTTTAAAAATCGATTAATGCGCGGATGAATAAGAGATTTTTATTTACTTTCCTTAAAAATAAAAAAATGTTAGTGCTTTTATAATTGAATAAGTATTTGGAATGAAATCAAGAATTGTAAATAATAAAAAAGTATAAGGTTCTAAAATCCAATTTTTTTTTTTTATGATGACCGATTACTCCGTCAATTGTGGACCGATTTTCAAAATTCTTTTTTTATTCGAAAGGGTCATCCGTCCATCTCTTAGGAGGTCTTCCTCTACCGAATGAAGGTGGCAGGGGACAGACAGACGTGGAAACGTGAAGAGGAGGCCTACGTTCGAAGACGAACGCAACAAGGGCTGCTATAGATAGATAGATTCGAAAGGGTACTCTTCTGAGGTGATCCCATTGTCACCAAATCAAGATCTGATGATGGGATCCTAGGGAAATCGAGGGCAAACTTCAAATTTTATAGGCACACTTATGGCATTTTGGCATTTTTAGCATTAAGATAAGCATTTACATTTATAAAGTATCATTTGGTAAACTGGACCTGATGAAGAAGACCGTAGATGACCAATGGAACTCGTCAAAGCTAAGAAATACTCGGTCGTCATAATACAAACCGAAACGATCATGATTAATATAATATTATTGATTAATATACCTAAGCGACTAAGAAAGAGCTTTAAGTTAATGATTTTTTCGAACTGATCTGATGCTGAAGCCGGAAGGCAGGCAACGGAACTCTGTTATAAAACAACGGAACTAAGCCGTGTTTGGGCTTCATGGAATTGTTGTGAGATGTACTTTGGCTAAAAATCACAAAAAAGTGAGAAATAAAGAAATGTTTTAACAAAAAAGTAAAACCGACTCCAAAATAACAAAAAATGGAACCGACTACAAAACCCTTGAAAATATTTTTCTTGGTAGGTACCTACTAGCTTGAAGTCGGTGACTCAGCACGACCCAGCAGGATCGATTGAAACCCTTAGTATGTAGGTGAGGTAGACGACTATTTTGTTCCATTCCTGCTGGCTCGTGCTGAGGAACCGACTTCGAGCTAGTAGGTACCTACCTAGAAAAATATTTTCAAGGGTTTTGTAGTCGGTTCCATTTTTTGTTATTTTTTTACGTGCATTTCTATTGTCGCTATAACAATTATAAAATACAAAGGGGCTATTAATTTAAAAAAATCGTGATGGTTATATATAAAACGGATTTAAAATGATATCTATCACGACTAAGTAAAGTACATTACAATACAAGACTTGACAAACGCATAGTAAACAGTTAGTCATTTTTGTAAAAACCTTAAAAGGATATACTTTCCAAAGTATAAACGCTTCCCGTACAGAAAACATAGTCATAAGTATACATATATTATAAGAGATTTGGTATTAGTAAGTATATACGGAACTAACACTGTCTGTGGCCCGACACGCCCTTAACCGCTTTTTTATATTAATAAAGTAAAACAAACACACTAGAACTTTTGATAAACCTTAATTATACCTCAATAACTATCAAACACCAGACACGATACACAACAAATTAAACATGTCAAGACATTTACGGAGCCTTCGACGCTTAAGTTTACACACGGAACCCGCAACAACAACCACGATCACACTTAACTAATATCACTTACACGGTTACACGCCTCTGTTGACTCAGGACCATGTTTACTAATTTCTTAACAGATAAATGTGGGTGATCGGAACTGAGATATGTGGGCAAAGGGTTGATGTATGTATTTTATCTTATAGCTTCACCCGCGGTTTCACTCGCACTAACCATTAGAGAAAGAGAGAGAGAGAGACATTAGATCTGGCGTTTGTGTGGGAATTCCCGTGGGAATTCCCAAAACATACAGTCTTTTTAAGTTGGATTAAGAACATCATCAATTAACTAAAATAACTTCTTTGCTCACCCGCGACCTTATGATAGCTAAGTTTATAAATGCAAGATATGCGTGTTTCATGCATTTCCTCCACCTCCACACTGTAAGAACACAAACAAATCACACAAACCCATCTATCACCACCACCACAATACACTGACGCGTTTCGAACTCAACCAGAGCTCATCTTCAGAGTAACACAACCGTACACCATACTATCAGATGTTAGACTAATACACCACAACAAACGTTTTAATTTGTCACTATTACTCCCTAAGTACCCACCTATATTAATGAACAGGTAAATTTAGTATCATCTCCCTTACTACGGCTTGGGTCTAATTTCAGGATTAACAGTTAGGATTAATAAAACACGCCATTACAGTAAATAAATAAAAAATCAAGGTAGCTTTATAATTATGACGAATAAAATTTATTAATATGTTGTAGGTAGTTTTTTAGGGGAAAAAAATATAGGTGGGTACTTAGGGAGTAACAGTGACAAATTAAGACGTTTGTTGTGGTTTATTAGTCTAACATCTAGTTCAGTTTGATTCATTCGAGTTAACACTTGACAGATGGGCGTGCCTTCAAGTCAATTTTCAACTTTGACGTCATACAAATAAAGCCATTTTTAGTATACCGTTACCCACGTTTACAGATTATGTAAAAACTATTTTATTTGTATGACCTCAAAGTTGAAAATTGACTGAAGGCACGCACATCTGTCAAGTGTTAACTCCAAGTAAACGTACTGTAGTATGGTGTACGGTTGTATTGCTCTGAAGATGAGCTCTGGTTCAGTTCGAAACGCGTCAATATAGTGGTGGTGGTGATAGATGGGAAATTCTTTTAGTTCATTAATATGGACTTCCACAAAGTAACGCCTGGTTTAATAAATTATTTAAGAACTTTGTCATCATTATCAGCTGGAAGACGTCCGCTGCTGAACTAAGGCCTCCCTCTTAACGCTACAATGAACGGTATCTCGCCACTAGCATCCACCGGTTGCCCGCAACTCTTACGATGTCGTCTGTCCTAGTGGGAGGCCTGTCGACGCTTCGGCTTTCAGTTTATGGTCGCCACTCTATAAGAACCTTTCTCGCATCGGTAATATGTGCGTTGAGCACACATTGCCATTTCAACTTGTATATTCTTAGAGCTATGTCGGTGGTATGTTGGTGTAAAAAATGCCATTGAGAAATTTTAATTGGTGTCAAGTGTCCCATGATATTTATTAATTTATTTATATTGATTGTCTTTATGAGTGAAACTACATTTTCTGTCTCAGCAAGCATTAAAACCTATTTAAAATGTAAACCAAACTCTTTACATTTGACAGAAGATAGCGACATAAAGAAAAAACTCTGCCAAAACTGTCACGTCTAACTTTAGTTTGCCAAAATGTAAATAGCCGGGTAACAAATGTAAATACTTTCAAAATGTATTTAAAACCAAAGACAATGCAAAATTAGTAACAAATCAGTAAGATGGGACTGATAAACAGCAAAATTATTCAAAATCGGAAAGATGAAGCTACCAGTAACGACAGGTACTTTTATTATTCCACAAATTTTATAAATGCGAAAGATTGTAGGTCTGTTTGTTTGTTTGTCACTTCATCACGACTAAACCGCTGCACCGATTTAGATGAAACTCAGTATACAGATAGTTGAGTTCCGGGAAAGGACATAGGATAATTTTAGCCCGGAAAATTGGATAGTTCCCACGGGATAGCGATAAACGACTAGCTAGGCTAGGATTTTCTAAATCTTGACTAGAAACTTTCATCTCGCAACCACAGAAACATCCCTCGGGGACTTTGTGATTTTCCCGGAATAAAAAGAACTAGAACAATGAGGGATAGTGTTAGCCTTCTGAAAATGAAAAAAAAATGATAATCGGTTCAACAGTTACAAAGCTTACCCACATCATCACCTTCAACGTCGAGGTCCATTCACAATAGTGACCAGCTCAAGGGTCCCGAGCATCTTTGTCTCAGTAACAGCCGGAAACTCTTGAATGATATGCTCACAATCACCTTTATCATCTCTTTCTAACCTCTATCTTATATTGTTTGAACGGTAGAAATTGTAATTGCAACTTTCAACTACGAAGGCCTAATTTGCAGTTGTATAAAGTTTTTTTTTTCCAGTTTGCCAAATGTAAGGTACATTACAATAGAAAAACCAAGGTGGATAGTTTTTCGCAAGAAGGAGTAAGTTTATGTATTTTTCATCACTTAAGCTCTGAAAGTAGGTTGCATTTAACTTGAAATCCGTGTTGTAAATTAGATTAACATCTTTAGAGATGTAAGTAAATTAAAAATCGAATGGTGTTCCTTTGTATCACGAACTGGTAAACAAGGAGTTTGTAATGCGTAATACTTACCTGCAAACCGCCATGCTGGCATAATGCTGCTGGCCAGTGCTGGCTGAATGTGCCAAACCAAAAAAGCGCGAGGCCATTAAAAAAAAAAACGGTTTGGCACGATAAATTTTCTTCCGCTCTGTTACAAAGAGAGTAAGACAACCGGTGAAATTACTGGCACTTGAGGTATCCCATCTTAGGCCTCTAGGTTGGCAACGCATCTGCAATACAATACAGTGTTGCAGATATTTATGGGCGGTGGTGATCTCTTACCATCAGGAGACCCACTTGCTCGTTTGCCATCCAGTCGAATAAAAAAAACATGTTAACGGTTTTTCTTTATTTCCTCGCATTTGTGATTGCATTGTCGTAGAGTGTTCAACTCGAGTGTAAATGATCAATTACAACCCTTAATTGTTTATCAATCTACTACTTTTCTATCTAAAAGGGGAAAACGACAATGCAATCACTTGATGGGAAGCAATAACCGCCGCCCATGGACACCCGCTATACAAGGGGTATACCGGTACATAGCGTGGATGAACACACATTTATTTAGTTGCATAAACGTAGCTATCGTAAGGTCTCGGATGAGCAAAGTAATCCTTACTATTATAAAGGGGAAAGTGAGTTTGTTTGTTTGTTACGCTTTCACACACCGTAACTACTGCACCGATTCCTATGAAATTTTGCATACGTCATATTAGAGGTCCAGAATGAATAATAGGATATTTTTATCCCGAAAAAATTGCCATTCCAAGGGATGACCAAAAGTTTGTTTTTGTATTTCTAACCGCGGAGCTGATTGAGCTGACTTAATAATGTGTTAAAAAGCATTGCTTGCTTGCTTGCTGCACCATTTCTTGCATAATCACATGCTTGCTTACACGATTGCTTCCACGCTTGCTGGCATGATTTTAATGCATGCTTGAATGCAGGCTTGAATGCATGCTTACTACTAGCACTATTTATTGCAAAATTCATGCTTGCTTGCATGCTTGAATGCATGCTCGAATGCATGCTTGCTTGCACTATTCCTTGCATAATTACATGCTGCTTACATGCTCACTTGCATGGCCTTCTTGCATGCCTGCTTGCATATTTGTTTGCCTGCTTGCATGCCTGCTTGCATGTTTGTTTGCTTGCTTGCATGCTTGCATGCATGCTTGCTTGCATGCTTGCTTGCATGCTTGCTTTGCATGCTTGCTTGCATGCTTGCTTGCATGCTTGCTTGCATGCGCTGCTTGCATGCTTGCTTGCATGCTTGCTTGCATGCCTTGCTTGCATGCTTGCTTGATGCTTGCTTACATGCTCACTTGCATGCTTGCTGGCTTGCTTGTTGATTTGCTTACTTCTTTGAAATGTTAATGGTTAACGCGAGCGAAGCCGCGGGTAAAAGCTAGTTGTTTATAAATTATTGATAACTTGCTAATAAATAAGCTACCATCAACTAAACAAATCGTATTTTAATGAAACTAGTTAGGTAGATATTTACCTACCTATACCAACGGTTCACACCTTCCATCGTTTTCTAGAATAAAAGCAATTCCCAACTACCCTGCAGGACGGAGAAGAGGATGTGCATGCGGCAAGACGGAACCCTGTAAAAAGAGGGTCACACCAAGAGGAGTTACAATACATTATCCACAAAAGTAAAGGCAGAAACATCCTAACAAACATCAATTAATTTTAATTTAATTTAAAAACGCGACACTACGTCACGTCGTTCGACGCATGTTTCTATGTGCAACTTACCATCTCAGACTGACCATATATTATGGGACTGATTTCTACTGACACGCGTTTGATGGCGTGCCACAAGCGTTTTAATAGTATGTCCGCACATTAAGTCTTCATCCAGTGTGTGATGCTATAGGCCTTAAAATAGGCTGAGAGTTGCTCAGTGAGCTATGGAAAGAGATGTTCAGGGTTGTTCTATGCGATCGAATCAGAAATGAGGAGATACGTAGAAGAATGAGGATCACAGATGTAGCCAAGTGTATTAGCTATTGTGAAGTGGCAAGGGCAGGTCATATAGCACGGAGAACAGATGGACGTTTGGGTCGAAAAGTTTCTCCAATGGAGACCGCGGATCACCAAGCACAGCGCAGGAGTCCACCAACGAGATGGAAGGATGACCTGGTTGAAGCTGCGGGTTCACGGTGGATGTTAAAAACTGGAGGTTTATGCGGGATACCTAATGTCTAACAGTGGACGTGCTCACGGCTGATATGATGATGATGATAAAAAGCAAGTTATAAATACGAAACTGGTGCCGAAGCCGTGGTGGCCTAATGGTTTCACCTATTGCCTCCCAAGCAGTGGATCGTGGGCTCAAATCCGGCTTCGCACGTTTGAGTTTTTCAAAATTCATGTACAAACTTTAAATGTTCCACAGTATAGTTACAGTGAACTACTCAAATCTAATATTATTTTTCTTCCTCAGAAGAAAGAAAATCAATTTCAATGTCAGAACTACTTGGAAATATTGATATGACCCAAATAAAGTAAGAATAATGTAAGTACAGGTTTTATTTACTTAGTTTATATTTTTCATTCTCCATAATTAGGAACTTACGTTTGAAAGAATCTGAGCACATTTTGCCAAAATAACGCCGCCAAATTTTAGTGTAAAAACGCTTGCAATCCTATTCTAATTACTATTATTATTAATATTCGCCGAAATTACGTCACTTTATTAGGGCGTCAAATTCCGCAGCTGCTGATTCCAAATTAAACTTTGGCAAATGTTCCTACCTATTGCTATACGTCGTCACAGATAACAAAAAAAAGTAAAAAGTTTTATTTTATAGTTGCACCTTTTAATCTCATTAGGTTGTATTTCACCAAAGATGTGCGAGGATGTGTTGGGGGAATATGCTTTTCATGAACCAATAGAAATGCTTCATTTACCTACTTATCCTAAATAAATATGAACCCTACAATGCATACAGTTCCAGATCAGGCACAACCAACATATTTACGAATTATGCTAAGAATGAGGTAGGCAGCGACATCTGTTATACATTTCAGAATACAAACCACACTGGGCTACTGTGTAGTTCGGTGCATTGCCGCTAGTTAGCATTTTAGTGCTACGGAACGAGTAATCCAATCAAATATCGGGAGTCGATTCAAAATGTACGGATGGTGATAAAAAAATAATTACTAGGTGAAGCAGCTTGAAAAAATTAATATAGTGTCTGAGAAGCTGTGCATTATCAATATGTGAGTGTAATTTTATAATATTACGTTACTTACATAACGTTGAGTAAGGTTTTTCAAACGTTCCCGATTCGGTACTCCATGCATTGACGTTTTTGTCAAACGTTCCTTATTCGGTACTCCATGCATTGAAGTTCTTATTGCGAATACCACATAAGTGAAGAATGTTTGCATTTATGAGAGTCTTTATATCATAAGCACAAGGATTAATTTGGTATGACCTGTCGGAACGATTACATTTGTTTTCGTCGCAGTTCATTAAATTTATTACATTTTTTTTAGACGATGTGGAAGAAACTCCTGCAGCATAATGCATGTAGTTTCTTTAACGGGAACAGGATGTAATTTTATGTGTATCGAATATATGTAAATAAAAGTCTTTCTCTCTCTCTATCCTCGCACAGCACATCTCTGGTGAAAACAGCTGAGCGTAGCGAGGCGAGGTAAATGAAGCATTTCTATTGATTCATGAAAACACATTCCTCACAACACACCCTCGCACATCTTTGGTGGAAACGCAGCCTTAACGGAGAAATGACTGATTTACGATTGAATATTTTGGTACATGCATTATTTTTTATATATTTTTTTTTTATATTCTCCTAATAATATTTTTTACTGTAAGAAGAAGGAACTATACTCGGAATTTCGGTCGGAATCGCATACCATGGCGGAACCTTTGTGCTACTGATGTCATATTGACATCCATGCATCTGCCAAGGCGATCATTACGAAATTGATTATGAAAAGGTCCCACCGTTATGGCATTCAGTTTCTGGACTGTATAGTTAGTGAGCAAAGTTTTCCCATGTCAAAGCCTGTTATTTAATTGAGATAAGATTGAATTTGACTTGGCCTGTGTAAAAACGTTTTTTACTGCATCTATACTAATTAACTAATTTTAATTTGGTTTGAGGGCACTCGCCTTGCCATCAAAACCAGTCGGCGTTGACATGACGAGTGATGTTTAATTTCGTGGTCATCGGGAGGAAAAGGCTAAATTGGCTTCCAAGAAGCTTGGGGTGCTAAACAGATCGAGACAGTACTTTATTTACACCAATGCACCTTCTTCAACTGTATAAGGCCTAGGTGCGGCCGCACTTGGAATACTGTTCTCATCTCTGGGCAGGGGCACTCAAATACCTTCTTCTTCCCTTTGACCGCATTCAACGTAGGGCAGCTCGGCTTGTCGGTGAATTGATTTCCGATCGTTTGGATCCCCTGTCTATGCGAAGGGACGTAGGTTCCCTTTGTGTATTTTATAGGCTTTACCGCGGTGACTGTTCCGAAGAATTATTAGACCTGTTACCTGCTGCGATATTCTACCATCGTACCTCCCGCCGAAAGTCTAAATTTCAGCGACATCATCTTGATGAACGGAAGTCTACCACTGTGCGTTTCCTTCGGCACTTCCTGCCACGTGCAGTGAAATTGTGGAATCAACTTCCGTCAACAGTGTTTCCGGACAACTATGACATCGGTATTCAAGAAAAGGGTTTATACTTTCTTAAAAGGCCGGCAACGGACCAATGACTCTCCTTAAGTAGTTGGTACTCATGGGCAGTGGTGATCATTTCCCATCAGATAACCCACTTGCTCGTTTTCCTCCCTATCACAAAAAAACGTGTAGAGTTCATTCGGCTAAATGACTGATTGGTTGTATGCACAGATATAGATTTTACTAGATAACGCACACCTCAATCTGTATGAAAACCAACCGTGTCACTTTTTTATATCTACTGTGACGTCTCAAGAGCGAATTAGCGATGTGAATTCCCCGATGTCCGCGCAAAATCGATTCAAATGCGTCACCCGCCCGCGCCGTGTGGCTCGAGTCAGTCACTACTAGTCATGATTAGTCAGTTAGCGGTCAGTCTTTGTATGGGGCCAACCCCGACGTTTTGTCGGGGTTCAGACACGCGAAGTGGATGCATATGCGTAATCTAGTGTAATCTATATCTCTGTGGTTGTATGACAGTTTTGCGAATATTACCAGTATCACGTAAATGAACGTTTTGTTTCAGGAATGTGTCGCGAGCCTTATCATTAGCTGTTATCTGCCTGAAATAATGTCTGTTGACCGAACAATGGTTTATTTGCAATAAATTTTGTACGTCAAAATTCAAAACGGACTTGTTTTATTGTTACCCGACTGCCCGAAGGGGCTATTCTAAAGTATGTATGTATGTACAGTCGGAGTAATAAAAGCTTCGTCACCTTAAGATCTATTTTCCTTTGGTCAGTATGAGCGATAATCTGCTTTACCAATTGAGTATGACATACTGCATCAAACTGTCAACCTGCTAAACATTGTTGTTGTTTCTTTAAAAAAATATGGCTCTGTCCATCGGAGGACAATTTTGCCAGTGTCTAGTAGTTTTTGCCGTTGTACGGTAAAAAAATTCTAGAAAACGAAATATGAGAGGTAATGGTGGATGAACGATGACAGCGCGAATCCTGCTAAACATAATATTGTTTAAAGGTGACCATAGCAACCCTACCACTACACCTTGGCACTGACAAATACTGACAATTAAATAGAATATTATTTGATTCAAACTCTTACGACGCTGTTTATTAGAAAGGCTTGGTATTGATATGAAACTAGATATTGTTAGAGCTGTATACTATTTTGACCCTTATTATCATGTCAAGTAAGTATAATTTGATATGCCCTTGTCTACTGAGTGCTTTGGTTTCAAAAAGTAGTTCCTACTCCCACTGTACAATCAGCCAAATAAGTGGTCTATCAATTTTTAAACAAGTTCCTATCAAATGAATATGTCGCTAAAGTCGAACTTTCAAGTTGACAGACACGTTCGTCTATTGGCATTATTGTTTTATAACATGCACACGATTATCCGCACGATTATATTACGATGGCGTCCGCTGACCGGGAGACGAGCTGTCGGTAGGCCTTCAACAAGATGGAGCGACGACTTGGTTAAGATCGCGGGATCGCGGTGGATGCGGAAAGTACAAGACCGATTTGAGTGGAGAGCCTTGGGGGAGGCCTATGTCCAGCAGTGGACGTCTTTCGGCTGACATGATGATGATGATGAAACGATTATCAACTTTAGGGTGGTAGACCACATTTGGCTGATGGTACGTCTTCTCCTCTGTGCAGCCTAAACGGTTTAATGAATTTTAATATATTATGAGGTATCATTATATTCGATATAATCGTTATAATTGTTGAAGTCACATAGGTTGTATAAGATTTCAATACAGCGTCCGCCAGAAAGAATGTGCTAGGGGTAAAAAAAGATATTTAAATAATTATAATATAAACAATATGGGTATCAAATAAAGCTAATAATTAGAAAATTTTACTTATGAATACACTATGTAATAGGTTTCCCAAGGAAAAAAACAACATTTCAACACTCAAAATCTATAAAATATCAAAAAATAGTTCGATCTATGTACTTCTGTTTCATAGAAATTAAGGAAAGTGTTCAAATTTCTCCGTAGTTTACTGAAATTAGAGTTCAAGTGAATCTAAACGGCTGCCAAAGATATATTACGCGATTTAGAAGCGTGTTGTGAATGAAGATAATAAAATACTATTTTCAGGGATCGACAAAATATTTTGTAGGAGGTTTGGAGTTAAAACCTGACTACGGTAACCGATATAAAATGTGGGAGGAATATATCCCTTCGCCTGGTAAAGGGTTAAGCAGCGGTTTGGTCGCACCTTTAACAAGCGAAACCACGGGTGAGGCTTAGTTTTAAAATATAACTAAGTCACGGGAAAGTTTGTTGAGATCCCGGACAATGAGGTGACTCATTAAATCGACACAGCTCTTTGAAAATACATTTTATACAACACACAAAGCTTATAAATTTGATATTAGATGTTTTTCAAAATTCAACCTAGCGCCGGCTTTATTAAACTCGAATTTAAAACAAGAATTTGTAGAAAATGGAAACGTTTTCTCTTGAAAAGTGTTTAAGGAGATTTTTAAATTTTCCGGCTCTTCCCATCCGGGTCTTTTAAGTCGTGTTAGTAGTTTTTGCTGTTTTGTAGGATTCTGCACCTGAAAAGGAAAAACGGAAACCTTCTAAGATCATTCTGTACGTCTGTCTGTCTATTTAAGAATGTTAGTGGCTTTTTACGACATTCTATATTCTAAAAGAAAGAAAGAAAGAGAAATATTCTAGTCAGAGTTATACTACATAGTATAGAAAATATTGGACACGTACAGTCACCAGCATTAATATCTGCCAAAGCGTAGCGTGCAAAAATATCTGACACGTCCCTCCGGCCCTAGAAATAGAGCCGTATCAGATATTTTTACGGACGCTTGTTGCGTCAGATATTGGTGCTGGTGATGGTGACTGTACGTTTTTTCAATCAAACCGAATATTTCAAAGGAGAAGCGCGTCTTAATTCGAGATTGGAAGCCCTTAATAAAGAGTGTAGGGCAAACCTTGGCTTATCGGTGATACTTGGCAATTCGGTGATACTGCTTTATTATCTTACACAGATATCACTACGAGGAAATGCGAGCTATAAAATCGTTGGCAGCTGTCAGTTTTGATGCTTGCAATCAGGTTGGCGGTGATTTATTTGCTTGTAATTCACTATTATGAGCTCAACGTAAGATAATAACGCAATATCACCGAATTACCAAGTATCACCGATAAGCCAAGGTTTGCTATACGTAGGTGTGACGTCACACGAAACGATAAGCAGCTAAGTAAGTTTTGTATTGACAAAAGAAAACACGTGTCCGTTTTTTTTATCTAACTGACGGACCGACTTATAATATTTAAAATCGACCCGATGTCCTGTGATATTTATTTACTTTATTTTCAGGTCAAACCATGGGGCTACCATATTTCAGTTAATTCAGGTATACACAAACTTTTGGCTCGAATCTCTGCACCGTCACCTGTTTATTTGTAAAGTAATTAAAGTTATTCAAAAGCCCCTCGATTAACCAAATACGTTGCATTCCTAAGAACTAATGAATAAGTTTAAATTAGTTTTCGACAAAGAAAGTGTTTTGGATTTTCGGCTCTTAGCCAAATTGACTGGGACGCAGGAGCAAATTTAGGATTGGGTTTATTTACAGCCGTAAAAGAGTCGTGGTGGCCTAGGGGTTTGACCTATCGCCTCTCAAACAGAGGGTTGTGGGTTCAAACCCCGGCTCGCACCTCTGAGTTATTCGAAATTCATGTGCGGAATTACATTTGAAATTTACCACGAGCTTTGCGGTAAAAGAAAACATCGAGAGGAGACCCGCACTAACCTGCGAAGCAATTCAATGGTGCGTGTGAAGTTCCCAATCCGCACTGGGCCCGCGTGGGAATTATAACCCAAGCCCGCTTGTTCTGAGAGGAGGCCTGTGCCCAGCAGTGGGACGTATATAGGCTAGGATGATGGGATGACAGCCATTTTTGTTTAATTTAGTCAAAGTTAACACATTAACGTAAAATTCATTCATTACCTATATCGATATACTTAAACTGATTTAGTAAATAATGTTTCGTCATCGTATTTTGTCTCTCTTGAGATAGCAAGATAAATACGAACTTTTACGACAAAATACGATGGCAAAACATTATTTACTACATCTATTACGTAAGTGCATTTCCTCAGACTGCATATACCGGGTGTGGCCTGTAATAGGAGCAAAAAATTAAAACGTATATCGTCCTCGTCAAACTGAACAACATTAGTTCAGTGACTTTTAAAAATAATGGAGTACAAATTAAATACTGCTATCAATGTACGCCATCCTATTAAACAACTGACGTCGCCTGTCACACTACAAACATCAAACATTTGTCTTTACATTGCTTTTTCGAATAAACTGAAGTGTAATAAAAAAAAAACTAATTATTTTTAAAAGTCGCTGAACTAATGCTGTTCAGTTTGACGAGTATGATCTATGTTTTAACTAAATAGTTCATATTACAAACCACACCCGGTATTATATATTTTTCTCTTTTGTTTGTTTTCGCTTGTGGTTTTGTATTGGAACCTAAGCTATTTGTATACTTAATCTTTTTTTGGTAGTAGGTATAGGTACAGTCACCATCAACATTATCTGACACAACAAAGCCTGAAAATATCTGATACGACTCTGTTTCTAGGGCCGGTAGGACGCG
Source organism: Choristoneura fumiferana (assembly GCF_025370935.1). Taxonomy (NCBI): domain Eukaryota; kingdom Metazoa; phylum Arthropoda; class Insecta; order Lepidoptera; family Tortricidae; genus Choristoneura; species Choristoneura fumiferana. The sequence continues at coordinate 6,779,122 of NC_133500.1, forward strand.
TCAGATATTTTTGCACACTCTGTGGCAGATATTAATGCAGGTGTACGTGGTTAATTTTATCGTTTCCCCTCCGTCCGAAAGATATCGACAATTTCCCCAAAATAAGTCCAAGTCAGCCAATATTTCACAAATTGCGGTTATCACCTGACTCAATAAAAACACGTTAGCCCTAAGAAGATTACGAGCCAAGTTCGGGTGTAAATCATTTTCTATTAGATTCCATCGCTGCCTTAGAATACGTAACGAACTGGAGAGGTCAACTGTTAGCTCAGTCTTAAGTACCTATTGACAAGTATGTGACGGGGTCAGACTGTGTGCAAATCGAATGGGGTTGTATGCATGTAGCTCGAGTTAGCTTGTGGTAAATTTGTTTGCGTAAATTGCTTAGTTCTTATCGAGAAATATATTGACTGTAAACTTTCGCACGTCATGAAGGTGCCACGTTTCCCCCATTACTTTTTTTTTTTATTCGACTGGATGCCAAATGAGCAACTGGGTCTCCTGATGGTAAGAGATCACCACCGCCCATAAACATCTGCAACACCAGGGGTATTGCAGATGCGTTCCAACCTAGAGGTCTAAGATGGGATACCTCAAGTGCCAGTAATTTCACCGGCTGTCTTACTCTCCACGCCGAAACACAACAGTGCAAGCACTGCTGCTTCACGGCAGGATTAGCGAGCAAGATGGTGGTAGAAATCCGGGCGGACCTTGCACAAGGTCCTACCACCTGCAAAACCTGCAAGGGCCTACCTACGTTTTTATTTGTCAGTCATGGCTGTTTTCTAAGATTTCATTTTCAAAATATCGAGCTAAAATTAATACTAAGTGAATGTTAAGAGCTATATGAGAGCTCCATTTTTGAAGTCGGTTATAAACCATGCACCTATACTTCCAAATACATAATTAAAAAAAAAAACGATCACTTTGTTGTACTAGAAACTTTTATTATATTCTAAATAGATGACGCCTCCATTCGTTTTCTTTTTAGAAGATCGTTACCCATGTCACACTGTACCTACGCGAGGGCTACATATTGCAGATTTTTATCTTTCATACGAGATTATAAGAGCAAATTGGTTTTCTTGTCAGGTTGTATGTGTTTTTATTGGTTTACTTCGATATTGTTAGACGAAATCAATAGCTATAAAAGAGTAACGTGACTGACTGACAGACAGCATTACCACACAAGTACGAACTAGCGTGCAATATACATTATATACAGTCACCTGAATAAATATCTGACACAACAAAGCGTGCATATTTGATACGACTCTATAGGTGTTCATTAAATAACTGAAAACCAGAAATTAGTTTGCTCAGAATCGAGAGTAGAATCGATTACACTGTGTTTTAAATTAGGTTGTGTTTATGTTTTTAAATCCCTTTTTTATTGTGCCGTCTAAAAGTTACGACTGCAACAGGTGCCAATTAAATATTTTAGCGAGGTTGCATACTATTCCGATAATTTAATACTGGACGTTTTGCTGTTATTGAGTGTTTTTCGTCTAAAAACGTCAAAGTGCAACTGACAAATACAAATCATGAGTGTAAAGTTAGAAATGAAGTTATATTGACTAAGCAAAACACATGAATATCTTTTAAAATAATGAAGATATTCAAAAACAAATGCAATCAACTAACTTAAAATGAAAAAATATTTTTGGGGCGTCTGAGGTTTTCAGTTATTTAATTTTGTCAACACCTTGTATAGGGCCGGTAAGATTTGTCAGATATTTTTGCACGGTCCGCTGTGGCTGATACTCATGCAGGTGACTGTACGATTGTGCAACGTTCCTTTTGAACGGTAGTACCTACATTTCGCGAGAGTTGCGGGAAACCGGTGGATGGAAGTGGCGAGTTGTCGTTCATTGTGGCAGTGAATTTGTTCCGGCTGATGATGATGATGACATTTCTACAAAGTGATAATGTGCGATGTATCCATTCGTCAATACAAATTTAAAAACACCTGCATTAATACGAGTACATGCCACAGTGGAGCATGCAAAAATATCTGACACTTCCTACTGGTCCTAGAAATAGAGTCGTGTCAGATATTTATGCACGTTTTGTTGTGTCAGATAATGTTGCTGGTGACTGTACATAACAGACATAATTATTATACGACAATAGTATATTTTGTGTCTACAAAAAATAAATATTCGTAGCTTGATGTGAACTTAAATTGTGCAAAGAAACGGCTACCAGCAAGGATGGAGTTTAGCGCATTATTTTGATGTCAAAACAAATCAAATTATCACCACCATCACACTACGCTGACGCGTTTCGAACTCAACCAGAGTTCATCAGAGCACAACCGTTCACCATGCTATGTAACGGACGGTTGAACGTGAACGGTTGTGTTAGGTACTCTGAAGATGAACACTGGTTGAGTTCGAAACGCGCCAGCGTACTGTTATGGTACTGAAAGTTAATTTATGTGTATGTATTCCTAGATGTATTGCTCTTACGTTTACATTTTCTGATCTACTTTTGATGCACCACCTGTTGTAAACTAGTCCTTCCTTCTTTCTGTAAAAAAGGTTGCCTGGAAGAGATCGCTCTTAAGCGATAAGGCCGCCTATTGCTCACCTTGTAATTTTAATAATTTGTTTTCTGTATCGCTTACTATGTCTGGTGTACAATAAAGAGTCTTTTGTATTGTATTGTATTGTATTGTATGTGATTTCTGTGTGTTCTTAACAGCGTGGAGGCGAAGAAGCTGCGTGAACATACATTTAGATTTGACGGGCATGTACCCAAAGTACGAATACCTCGGTGCGTGAGTCCGGCTCGCACTTGGCCGTTGTTTCAATATTATACCAAACTTATTTGCCACTTTTATTCACCCAAAATAAACATGGCATTTCTATGAAAAATCTTTTCGGGAGCTCTGAAGCGACCCGTTTCTGGGAATTTTCTATACATTTTTCATGAACGTATTTCCCTATTTGGCCTCTTGATTTTCGTCCTGCAAAGGTTCGTGGCGTCATTATATAATGATCTCATATATTATATGCTGGTGCACACATAAAATCTGCCAATGGTCTGATTGGATTTTCCACCCGCGGTTTAGATTTTAGAGGTGGTGGGGGGACGCTCGATTTTAATAAAAATTTGCAATTTAAAGTTTAATATTTCGCAATAAAATCAATGAATCGAAAAATCGTCTGAGCACACCTCTAATGGTTTTAAAAGACCTATCCAACGGTACCTCACACTATAGGGTTGGATGAGAAAAAAAAACACCCCCACTTTACGTCTATGGGACACAAAAATTTTTTATTTTTATTGTACCATTTTGTCGGCATAGTTTACATATATATCGTTGCAAAAGTACAGCTTTCTAGCATTGATAGTCCATGTGCAAAGCCGCGGACGGATGGACAGACAGACAGACATGGCGAAACTAGGGTTCCGTTTTTGCCATTTTGGCCCCGGAACCCTAAAAATTCAAATTTCAATACATTTGCACTCTCAACCACCATCATCACTGTCATCATCATCTACCATCACTAGGCTGGGCATCAGTGCCGTAGCGTCAGATATTTTCGTGGTTAAGCCGAAGCAAAGATCGCATCATCATCATCATCATCATCTCAGCCGTAGGACGTCCACTGTTGGACATAGGCCTCCCCCACAGATAATCTTTCATAAATTATGTATGTCCTAATCATATTTTGTAAATATTGGACAAGTGATGGGAATAGCGTTCTATGGACGCTTCTCCACTGCTGGGCTTCATCATCATCATAATCATATCAGTAAATCCAGTTCCATAGACCTCTAGTAGCTTTGGTTGGAAGCAGCCACCCACCGCGAATCCACAGCTTCATCCGTCCATCTAGTTGGTGGACGCCCATCTCTGATAAATTCGCCAAAATATCACGACCTAAGTAAAACTAACCACAATTTTTTTAACGTCGGAAATGTAACTAGGATAGACAGCGTTTTTGTACTTATTGTGCGGAAAATTAAACTCCGCACACTGCAAAGGGATTTATTTAAAAAACTTGGCAGCTTTGTGCCATGTGAAGTTTAAACAGGCTCATTTGTGGAGCGCAACAAGTTAATGCTGCCTTTGAAGATACGAGGCAGAGTTGCCACTGATTCAAATTAAAAAGATCCTGACATACAGGGCTAACAATTTCAGCTCATTTAAGCATGCAACCATCAAGCCACAGGGTTTGCTATATTGTTATATAGTTTACCCTGAAACTTGCAGATAGTAGGACCTTGTGCAAGGTCCGCCCGGATTGCTACCACCGTCTTGCTCGCTAATCGTGCCGTGAAGCAACAGTGCTTGCACTGTTGTGTTTCGGCGCGGAGTGTAAGACAGCCGGTGAAATTACTGGCACTTGAGGTATCCCATCTTGGGCCTCTAGGTTGGCAACGCATCTGCAATACCCCTGGTGTTGCAGGTGTCTATGGCGGTGGTGATCTCTTACCATCAGGAGACCCACTTGCTCGTGTGCTCATCGGGTGTTAAACTGCGTTTTAACCAGAGATGTGCGATGATGTGTTTTGCGAGGAATTTGTTTTTCATGAACCAATAGAAACGCTTCATTTACCTATCCTCGCATAGCACCGCTCTGGTGGAAACAGCTGAGCGGAGCGAGAATAGGTAAATGAAGGGTTTCTAATTGGTTTGAAAAACAAATTCCTCGCAACACATCCTCGCACATCTCATCGCATCTTCGGGGAAAATGCAAACCCTGCTTGAGAATTAGTGCCTTCCAAGCACCAGCAGATGTTCCTGCACTCCAACTTCTGGCTGAAGGGTGTGGTGCTCCGTCATTTTAGGGTAGCGACGAAGATGACGTTCAAAAAACACTATTTTTTTTAATTCCATTAGATGGCAAACGAGCAAGAGGGTCTCCTGATGGTAAGAGATCACCACCGCCAATAAACATCTGCAACACCAGGGGTATTGCAGATGCGTTGCCAACCTAGAGGCCTAAGATGGGATACCTCAAGTGCCAGTAATTTCACCGGCTGTCTTACTCTCTACGCCCGCTCTGCAAGCACTGCTGCTCCACGGCAGGATTAGCGCGCAAGATAGTGATAGCAATCCGGGCGGACCTTGCACAAGGTCCTACCACCTCTTAATTAGTTTGGTTTTTTTCTTCAATGCATACTTACTTGAATTTTTTATGTTTTTTTTTCGCTACACATCCTCGCACACACTGGTCGAAATGCAGTTTAATAACTCCATGAGCACTTAAAAAGCCAGAGTTTTAGGGTAAACTGTAACATATAGCAACCCAGTGGCGTTTGATGGTTGACAAAAAGTCGCGCGTGGATTCAGTGGGCCTGAGGAAGATTTCTTGCTCCCATTAATATTGTGCCGTGTACGGAAAAGCGTACTTTTTATTAACTTGAGTAAACATGGAGATTTGTCACTTCATGTCGATTTCCCGCAAGAAAATAATGAACACTTCTAAAGGATGTCTCAAAGGTACGTAATAAATTACGTGCGATTTTTTTGCTGTAATTATAATATAAAGTATTCAGGTTATATTTTAGGAGTATCCTGTAGAATACTATAGGTTAGATTAGTTTTATATCAATCCTGAAGTCGGTGCTTGCAATTTCATGAAGAAATCGTTCGTCCATATTAAACAGCTGAGAAATGAAGCATTTTAGGAAAAATATTTTGGGCGAATAATTACTTATTTATTACTTAAGCTGTCTTAAGACTTATTCAGAAAATTACAACGGTTCAATTTACGATTATAAATTATAAGTCAGGAACGGTCCGACTTGTTTCGATCTTTCCGGGATATCATTTTCATACGTGAGTGCGTTCACGACACTGGCTCCCTTCACTTTTTGCATTACCTTTGAAAAAGGTCTTTTAAAGAAATTGAAACTAGTTGGACTGTTCTAATATAAATTTCTATACTTATTTTCAGACAAATTATCTCATTCGAGACTTGACATTATTTAGGTACAGAATTATTTTGATGGAATTTTAATCTATGGTCTTTATCTTCTTAAAAATCGGCAAGATCTCTAAATGTCTCACAAAAGAAGCTTTTTATCACTCGGCCAAGTTCGCACATAACTCAGGATCTGTCAATTCGATCTTACGACAACTCCGAAAGTTTTTCAATAAAATACGTGGGTTTTTAGACAACTTTTAAGTAGGTAAACATTGCTCTTGATTTTCTGTAAAATTTTCTGACTAACACTTAATATTAAAACTAGAAGTTTCATCATCATCATCCCAACCTATAGACGTCCCACTGCTGGGCACAGGCCTCCTCTCAGAATGAGAGGGCTTGGGCAGTAGTTCCCACGTGGGCCCAGTGCAGATTGGAAACTTCACACACACCATTGAATTAAGCCGTGGTGGCCGAGTGGTTTGACATACGTCCTCTAAAGCAGAGGATCGTGGGTTCAAGCCCCGACTCGCACCTCTGAGTTTTTCGAAATTCATGTGCGGAATTACATTTTAAATTTACCACGAGCTTTACGGTGAAGGAAAACATCGTGAGGAAACCTGCACAAACCTGCGAAGCAACTAAAAGTTTGTGAGTCTTTTAAGCTTAAGTATCGCCTCCCGCTTTTTATTTAGTTTATCATGTGTGTTTTGTTTGCTTTTAATCTAGCAGGTTATAGGTAATCTTTCAGTGATTAAATTGCCTTGCATTAAATTTTGCAGAAATATGTAGGTGCGATGATAATGCAAGTACAGTCAGAAAAAAAGATATGGTAATAAATAAACTGACAATAATATTATATAATTATTTATGAATTACTCCTATATCATTATTTATAACTAATATAAAAGAAGTAGAAGGATTGACAGATGGATCGATGGATTCATAGACACTCCGGTAAATAACCCAAATAATTACAGAACAAAACACTAATATACAAACTTTATCAAAAAACCTTCAACTAAGCGACTGAAGAAAACAACCCCCGCACTAAAGCTCGGGGTGTTAAACCCAATCAAACTAAACTAAAGCTAAACAACGCTAAACTAACTATAAACCGACTTAACAACAGTTTAGACCTTGGCCCGCAATTAGATCCGACGTTGACACGTCTCAAGGAAACAATTATTCAATATAACAAGTTTATATTTGACCTCTCATTTACATAGGCGGAATGTACGGGACACTGTTATGTACGGTTACGCGGCGACTACAAAAACCTAAAACCTAAACCTAAACCAAGGTTTTAGGTTTTTCCGCCTATGTAAATGAGAGGTCAAATATATAAAATAGGTATATCTACTCATATTTTATACACAGAAAAATACATTAGAAGGTAAGAATCAATCAATCAATCAGTCAATACGGTATTTGACAACGGATGAATTTACCATACTCAGTATATAATTATAAGTATATATAGATATACAGACAAAATTGGTTTTATAGCGATTTTTTGAAAAATAGATTTTTCTGGCTCTTTCTAAAACGCTTTTTTCTATGCAGCAAGTATGGCGCTACTTGCGTGTGACGTCACATGGAACTAAATCTGTGTCTAATCTTGCATTTCAAACCTTTATATTTAAAGATAGGTTATAATTAGTTTTTCTGTTCGATAACATGCATTGACAAGTTTTAATTTATAAAAAGAATAACAAAATAGTCATATACCCTATTGTCACTCAGCATAACGTTGCCACACAAAGCAGCGTAACTAAAATGGTTTTGAACTCCCGAGGCAAAAAGTTTGACGCCAATGTCTGTCTGTCTGTGGCATTTTAGCTCTTAAACTAATGAACCGATTTCAATGCGGTTTTTTTACACGTGAAAGTGAAGTTTTCTTACGGTAGTTTTTAGCAATCTGTCATCTGCATCGGTTTAACCATTTTTGATATTGAGCTTTAATGAATCAATTAATCAATAAACGTCTAAAATATTAAAAGGATACTAATCATCTGAGAAGAGGCCTTTGCTCAGCAGTGGACACTGTCATAAGCTGAATAAGGTCCTTCCTTACCTATAAAATATTATTATTATTATTTTTGTGTTTTTTTTCTTTAATTGTATAATAGTTTTTAAGTATTTTATTTGTAATTATATTTTTATGAAAAATGACTTTCTGCCAAGTTTCTTGCGGCGCATTCTTCTTGGCAATGATGGTCTTTCCGAAAGCGCTGGTAGTTTAAAAAATGACGTGTAAAAGTGCCCATTGCGGCCTATTTACTGAATAAATCATTTGAATTTGAAATTGGTGTTTTGTATGGAGATTTTTATAGCAGTTGCGTTTTCCATACTAGATTAGATTTTTACAAAAATATGGCTCTGTCCATTGGAGGACAATTTTGCCAGTGTCTAGTAGGTTTTGCCGTTGTACGGTAAAAAAATCTAGAAAACGAAATATGAGAGGTAATGGTGGATGAACGATGACAAGAAAATAATATAAAAAATATAATACTAAATGTTATTTAATTTATTTAGCAACCAACAATACTATCGTTATGGAACTTATGTTCGTGTTTAAAGACTAATAAACTAATTATGAGAATCAATTTTAATATAAAAAATGGATCGACAATTACAACCATTTAAATACTAAATTCTGGAAACAAAAATAAACGTGTTGTTCAACATATTTTTTTGTAGGTAAATAAATAAATACTCTGGTTTTATGACAGTCAAAATTTGCACGATGAAGTCAAAATATTGCGTAAAATTGATTATGTTCTATGTCTGTTATATTATCGAAATTACGATAATTAGAAGCACGATTGATAAAAAACCAATTTCATAGGTAAGGACCCTATAATAAAAGCATTTCATCCAGGCCCGTCCGTACTTTTTATCCTTGTGTTTCCACATCAACCCTTCAGTCCCCAAAGAACACGCCACATATCGATCCATCAGATTACGTCACACAGACGGACAGGCTTTGAGTGTTTTTTCATAGCTATTATAATTTACTATGTTTATGTAGGTTGACTATAATTCCTTGAGTTATTAGGTTATTACGAACGTTTGGGGTGGGTTTTGAGGAGAGTATTGTTTTATTAATGTCACTAAATAAAACATAAAATATGATGTGTTGTGTCGTGATGCATTAGAACGATATCTGTTTCATGCATTTAATAAGAGAGAGAGCGAGACAACACAAGTCATCACATTAAACTCATGTAACCCATTCTTTTCTGACACTTCACGTACTAAGCATTAGAATATTTTTTGAAGCTTTCTTTTATTATTGAACGTATACAACATGTCTCTCTCTACCCTCTGGAAAATAACCGAAATCCCGAGCGGAGTTCTTTGTGAATGTGTTATATTGAATGAATCAAGCGTTACTTTGCGGAGGTCCATATCAATGAACTAGAAGAGTTTCTTTGCTCACCCGCGACCTTACGATAGGCAAGTTTATGCAAGATATGCGTGTTCATGCAGTTCCTCCACCTCTACACTGTCAGACCATACACAAATCACACGAACCCATCTATCACCACCACCTCACAACACTGACGCGGTTCGAACTCACCCAAAGCTCACCATATAAAAAATAGATGGGTACTTAGGGAGTTACAGTGACAAATTAAACCTTTTGTTTTGGTTTCTTAGTCTAAAATCAGGTAGCTGGTGTAAGGTTGTGTTGCTCTGACGATGAGCGCTGCCAATGTTGCTATCAGACTTTGTAATTTAGGTTAGAAATACTCTAATCAACACGTTATATTCAATGAACTAAAATAATTTCCTTGCTCACCCGCGACCTTACAATAGCTAAGCTTATGCAAAATATGCGTGTTCAAGCAGTTCCTCCACCTCCACATTGTAAGAACACACACAAATCACACAAACCCATCTATCACCACCACCACACTACACTGACGCGTTTCGAACTCAACCAGAGCTCATCTTCAGAGTGACACAACCGTACACCATGCTACCAGTTGTTAGACTAACGAACCACAACCACCGTTTTAACTTGTCACTGTAACTCCCCAAGTACCCACATACGTTTTATGATACAAAACAAAACTACCCACAAATTATTAATAAATTTTTTAACCGTCCTTCAAAACTACCTTGATTTTAATTTATTTACTGTCAAGGCATGTTTTATTAAGTACCATTGCTGAAATTAGAACCAAGCCGTAGCAAGGGAGATGAAACTAATTTACCTGCTCATTAATAATAGACCCCATACTGTTGTATCTAATTATCTCCATACATTCTAAAAAAACGAGACGAAACCCCTTGCCACAATAATGTAACACTTCATACGAATCTGAGTCCGATAAAGAATGATTTATTTCCAACAAATGTTTGGCAAAATTCGACTTATCAGGATGCTCATTCCTATATGATTGGTTATTTGGAGTCTTTTTGTATTTTTTATTTCAACTCCAAATTTGTTACTTTACGGGTATCCCGTGAAACCATATCGAAAATACAAACTGAGACATGGATGCACAGAAAAACCAGAAAAAGAGACCAGCGCTGGGAATCGAACCCAGGTCCTCAGCGCTGGTCTCTTTTTCTGGTTTTTCTGTGCATCCATGTCTCAGTTTGTATTTTCGATATCATTCCTATATGCCGAAACATGCTCTTTAAATCTAGTATTAAAACTGCGACCTGTCTGACCAACATATACTTTACTGCAGTCATTACAAGTGAGCTTGTATACACCCGATCTAGTTCCTTTATCTACCTTCTCTTTGTGGTTACAAAGTTTAGAGTACAAAGAGTTGTTAGTCTTAAAGGCTACCTTAACATTGTTTGATTTTAAAATACCATAAATTCTATCAGACAAACGACCAACGTATGAAATGCTACACCTATATTTGTTAGAAGACTGCGATGGTAACACGGCGTAAAGCATGCTATTCATATTTATGTCCAAGGGTAGAGAACGTTGTAATTATAAGACCTTGAATGCATCAAAGCCAACCTATAAAAAAAGGGAAGGCGCAGGTCCTTAAGTCGTTTAGTCAATTTATCATTACAAAAAAATCTTGTCCGATTCGGGCCGTGCTCGTATCCCGTCAATATTCTCCCTGCGTTCATCTTGACAAATTGACATTTGACCGCCACCCGACCGTCAAATGGCGCGGAATGAACTGATCCGGGAAAAAACCGGACCGAGACCAGCGATTGGATTGTTTTGATAAAGAGGTAACATATTGGCTGGGATCGCTGCTTTATCTCTGGATGTGACGGTGATGAGGGAGTTATGTCTTGGGTTGGATTAGTTAGTGTTTTGGTTTGCTTCTAGTGCCACTGTATATATTACAGTCGAAGGCATAAATATCTATGCAGCCAAGGGTTAAATATACACTATTTGATGTTTTTGTTTTTATTATTATTTCTTCCTAACGTGTTTTTTCTGTGTATTGAATATGTCTAAATAAATCTCTCTCTCTCTCTCTCTCAAATATATGTTATCAGCGACCTTATAGTTATAGTGTTAGTGGCATAAAGATGTATAGATATTTTTGCCCTTTTTGGTAATGTATATATGTATATTTATGGCCTTGACTGTACATGTCGGTTGCCACAGTCGATTCACAAGAGCTGGCACGAATGGATTGAATGAGTGAATGAAAGTATCTCTATGTTATAGGTAGAGTCATTCACGATGACGCGTGCCGTGGTTCTTATTACAACGTCACTAATGTCTAATTTTGACAAAATCACGCGTCTTCGTGGATGGCACTGGGTATACCTTGAATACACTTTAAGTACACAAATGAACATCTGCCATTGAAAGTGACATTTTCTTTCGTTTAACCCGCTAGTGCCAGCTCCTGTAAATCGACCACTTAGTAGATTTTAACCAAATGTACAGCCCCTGTATAGGAAGAAAGAAAGAAATCGTTGATTGCCATCACAAAAAAGAAACAGTTAAAAACATACACTAAACAATTAGAGCAATATTACAGCATTCGGGAGACGTGAACAGAGGGCCTTGTCCGAAATTCAATAATCGAAGTTCGTGTCGTACCGTCTCTCTCTGACATTTATACTATTTCATACGAGGGTGAGATGGACGGTACGATACGAATTTCGATTTTCGAATTTCGGAGTAGGTCCCAGGACCTTCCCTACACCCTCAGTAATTGATAATCGATTGTTCACAACCATGTTTAAGTAAAACCCTCAGTTTTAATTGCAGAATGACGAAGCAAGCACTTATTAAAAAAAAAATGCTTTTTAGGTAATAAAATAAATAAATCTGATTACGATTTCTGATGTGATTGTTTTTATGACAACACATATGTTCAAAATACACAAACAGGACTTAATAACGCTAAACACACTAGTATTATTTTACCTCGACATTCATCCACTCGTGCCCACGGACACTATGGTCGAAACGTCGAGGTAAGTATTACTCGAGTGCTTAGCGTGAAGTCCTATTTGTAGTATTTTGACTATGAGTGAAAATCACGAAAGTTTGAAACGTTATAAACACAGATCTGCTTTTAAACATCCGTGAATATATGTTAAATGAATAAAAATATGTTAAACCTACTGACCTAGTACCAGATAAGTTACCTCCTTTGAAGTAGAACGCGTGCCGATACTTTCTGTCACGAGTCGATATCGTACGTACAGCGAGAACGATATTCTCGAAATGTATTCCTTTTCGACGCCAAAGTTCCGTTTCTGAGAAGATCGCCATTAAAATCAAAATTTTGCTGTGGAAATTGAAATTGATAAAGGGACGACGAATGTAAATATTTGACTTGGGAAGGAGATTTCAAAACTCATTAAGTTGTTTTTTTGTACGTATTTTTGTGTTATTTATGCCTTTGTTTTTATTTATTTATAATTTGAATTGTTACAGCGCATTGGCTTGTAAAGATAAAAAGATAAAGATAAAACTTCTTCAAATTAATTGGCGGTACAAAATAACATAAAAAACAATATTTCACTTAAAACCAATGTAACAGGTGTGCCTGAACTAGGATAATTCTTGTGTCTCAGGCTAAACGAGCTAACATTTACAAATTAAAATAACCACCTAGGACAATAAATAAGCAATGTACGGTAGACAAACAGTAGGTGGTACTACGTAGGAAATTTCACGATGTCAAGATACATAGCAAAATTACTCTCGTATCAGATATTTATGCACGCTTTGTATCAGATATTGATGCTGGTGACTGTACAATGCTCTGGCTGTAACAAGAGTCTTGCCACCCTTAAACCTCAAGGGTACTTTCAATATCATTGTCAGGCCTGCGGGGCGCGTGGGGCCCTTATATTTTTGACTCGCACTGAATACGTATAAATAACCGGAACATATCGATTTGCCGGCGCCGAAGTCGTAGACATTCTTGAGGGTGAAAAGGATTGTGAAGTACAGGCTGCCCAGGAATATAAAAAACCTGACGCAAGGGCAGCACTTCTACCAATGATATTACATATAAACAGGGAAAAAATATCATTGACTTCTACGTTTTTTATTGCAACATTGTTTACACTTACTATAAGATACCTACCAGTAATATTGACAACGGTGTCGGTGATGTAATAACATAAATGAATATTTTCTAATCCCTCAAACTTTTATGACAAATACTTTTATACATTATGAATTATTGTCCTTCCAAGGCTATGGTTAATATTCGGCATTTTAAAGCACAAAAACACAATATAACACTAAAATACCACGCGCAAACAACGTAAAACTTTGACAGTAATAGACAGATGACATTTGAATTAAGTGTAACCAGTGCAAGAAATTAGTTCTACTGGTTTTCCGCAATATGGCGAGATTTTTTGTAATTATGGTCAGCCCTTAAAAATAAATATTTTAGAACGAATTGACATCAAACTAAGCAAATTTTATGATTTAAATTCGGGTTTTGTTCCGCGTACCATTGTTTTACAGAAGCTCGATATTTCGTCGTCGTTCGGTATTTTGTCGTAAATTTGAACAGAAATCGCCATGACAACCAGATAAACGACGATGTCAAAACATGTCAAATTTTGGTTTCAAGCTCCTAACAGGGAAACGGCAAGGTTTAAGTGAAAATCAAAATATTATTGGAGGAAAAAAGGACGCGCTTAAGCGCGCGAAGCCCGAAGTTGTAGAGTTTCGGAGAACTAAATAAAAGACCGAAAAAGGTAGACTCCATCAAGACAGAATTAAAAAGTGCTAATAGCGTGAAGATACGAAGTGAAAATGGTTTGTTATTGTGTTCTTATGCTTTAAAAACGTTGCAGGGTCCTACAGAAATAAAGGTGATGTAAAATATCCAATTTTGAGGTGAATGACGGAGAACCAAAACAGATGTAAAAATGAACTTAAAACAGTGAAAAATTTGTGGCGCATGCAACTATGCCGAAATATCAAGCTTCACTAATACCAAGATACGCGGAACAAAACCCGAATTTAAATAATAAAATCAGTATTGACCGCGATAGTCTAAGTTAAGCAAAACTTGTCCGACGACGTCAAATGTATGTTTACACTTTACTACTTTGTCACAATTGGTGTTTGTTCTTTATGTATAAAATTGCCGGAAGGTATACAGTTATAAGATAAAAATATATAGATAAGCATCGACTGTATTATAATACTAAGCACAACGTTTTAGCGTCTAAGTACGACGAGTTACAATTAAGTAATTTTATAAATACTACACATACAACATTATCAGATTTACATATATAATAACCGTATAAAAAACTATAAAAAAACTAATACAATTAATTAGGTACTTAAAGTACCTAGCCCCTGTAGGCAAGATACCGTAGATCTATGCTGGCAGCGTTTCCTCTTTAAATAGCTAGGTAATTCTTTGTCAGAGGAAGCTAGCAGCTTGTCGGTACCTACTCGTGGCGTCTACTAACCTTTTTTGATATTTCTTTAGTTACAATTTGTACAGCAAATATAGTATTATATAACACACGTAATACATTAGATTCAGCAGCTGAATTGAAATTTCGGGATTTCGAAAAGTTCCCGTGGGAATTACCGAAAATTAAATCGTGGTTTTCATTGACGTTACATTAAAAACAATCATGTCAATTTTCATTAGCCCAGCGGTTGTTATTTCGATATTTATCCCTATCCCTGTAATGAAAGCCTATGTTTTATCCGAGATAGGTATGTAGCTAGCTAGATAACTTACGTACCAAATTCACATCCAAATCGGTCCAGCCGTTTCAGCGTGCAGGAGTAACAAACATACTCACTCAATATAAATAGGATTAGTGTATTAAATTACTCTTTAACAGCTGCGAGCACGAGCTTGAAGCCCAGATTCTGTTTGAGAGACTATAAATACTCGTATCCAAAACTGGGCTACGGCGGTTTACATGCTGGCAAATAAAATAAGTGTATTGATCAATACAGGATCACAATAATTACCACAAAACGGAGCTTAATTAGCCGTATTTAGCATTCAATTAATTAGCTATAACCAAGGATCGAATTCGAAAAGAGGAGATCCGACGCAGAACTAAAGTCATCGACATAGCTCACCGGATAAGCAAACTGAAGTGGCAGTGGGCCGGCCATATCAGTCGAAGAACTGATAACCGCTGGGGCAAACGAGTTCTTGAGTCGAGACCGCGAATCGGCAAGCGTGGCGTAGGACGCCCTCAGACTAGGTGGAGCGATGATCTTCGCAGGTTAGCTGGCAAGAACTGGATGAGACTGGCCGAGGATCGTGCTCAGTGGCGTGCAACTGGAGAGGCCTATGTCCAGCAGTGGACTAAGATAGGACGATGATGATGATAAATAGTGATATCAGCACGCCAATATTTAGATGTTATAATTAAAGTTAAATCATCGATTAAGGTCTGTTTGATATAAATTGATGTACTAAATTGTACATGTACATGTACATGTATCTCTCAAAACCAATTTTTACAAGCATCACTCAAGCTAGCGTTTGAAGTCAGTGCCTCAGCACGAGCCAGCAGGAGTGATTGAAGCCCAATATATAGTACATAATGTGAGGTAGACGACTATAGTTCCGCTCCTGCTGGCTCGTGCTGAAGCACCGACTTCAAACTAGTAGAGATTTATTTTCAACGTTATTGAAGTGGGTTCTATTTTTTGTTAAAAAGGTTTTTTTGTGTGTGAATTTTCCAATCCGCACTGGCCTGTCATGCTAAGTGGAGGCCTGTTCCTAATGGGGCGAGTACAGGCCGGAGATAATAACCTAACTATCGAGGCTGATTTCACACTAGCGTATGTTGAAACTCATTTCCTATGTGATAGCTATTTGATAATAAACATCTATTTACTGTGCTATTACGTCTATCAGCCAACGCAAAATTGTCACTGCATTCGTACTTCCATTTCCCTTCTCGACCATTAAATAGCTTTAAATTCTACTGAACTATGAGCGTCCCAGTATTTTACTTCTCTAAATTCAGCATTATGCTCTAGTTTCAGTTACGCTTCCAAATGTATTGAAATCCTATCAAAGCGCCAACGTATCGGATTGGGTGGTCAAATTTACTGCAAATTCTGTTGACGATTGCAACAAGTAACAAGGCATTCAAGCAAACAGTAGCTCGCGGGTGAGCAAAGTAGTTGTTTATAGTTTATATG